>NW_028327182.1:12733250-13036000 GCF_987537825.1 Furipterus horrens
ACTGAAATTCTTCCATGGTCTCGTACATTTCCTCTGAATTCCATTTTTCTGGTGGCTTTCTCCCCAGGTTTACTCAGATATAATTTACATATAATATCATGTAAATTTAAGATATTTTGAATTGATCACCATAATATTGTGAGTTAACACATTCATCACTTTACAAATTTACCTTTTTTGCATGTGAGGTAAGAACATTAAAGATCTACTGTTAGCAACTTTCTAATATATAATAAAGTATTGTTAACAATAGCTCCATGCTGCATATTAGATTGCCAGAACTTACTCAAATTATAACTGCAAGTTTATACCCTTTGATGAACTTCACTCCATTTCTTACTTCCTGCAGTCCTCACCAACCTACTCCCTGTTCCTGTGAGCGGCCTTTTTAGGTTCCACATATAAATAAGATGTTACAGTATTTGCGTTTCTCTGTCTGGCTTATTTTACTTTGCATAATGTCCTGTCAGTCCACCCAATTCGCAAGGGCAAGCTTTCTCTCGCTTTTTCTGGCTGAATAATTTCTTGAAGGACCTCCATAATGTTTCCCATAGCGATTGCACCAATTTACACTTCCCCCGAACAGAGCACAAGGGCTCTCTTCCCTCCACATGCGCACAGACATTTGCCATCTCCTGCCTTTTAAGTGACATTTTAACAGGTGTGAAGAGATACCTCATTGTGGTTTTGATTTGCATGTCCTTGGTTATTACTGATGTGGAACATCTTTTCATGTATAAGTGTTCGCCATTTGTATGGTTTTTTTTTGGAAAAAAAATGTCTGTTTAGACCCTCTGCTGGTGGTTTTTTTTTAATGATGCTCCCACCAGGTCTGACTATCTGAGGACCCACCCAGTGGATAAAAAGTCATTTATCCTGTATATGTTTAAACTTAACACAAAATAGAGGTGATGCTTATGGCATTAAGAAGTTTCACATACTGATGTTTCTCTCTCTCATTCTTTCTCTCTACCATCCTCACTCTCTAAAACAAAATAAAATAAAAACAAATAAATAAATAGATAGAATAGAACACTATTTTGCCTTGAGAGAAGCCTGAAAGGAATAGTTTGACTTTGCTTCAGTTATCTTATAGATAGTACAAATAATTTCTTGTTCCTGAACTTTCATAATCTATTTATTCCAATATCTAGGATTCCTGACTTTTTATATTTTACTTTGGTTTCACAGAAAAAGCCACACTTCACAATGCTTCCTAACTGCCACTTTGATCTGAAAATCTCAAGAGTGATGAACTGTTAGCTTTGTGCGGGGAAGAAGGGAGGATTCCGGTGGGTGGACCAGTTCAAAGCCTTTATTGAGGGATGATGATCAAGCAGGCGGCTGAGTTGGAGCGGACTGCACACCAAGGGAAGGGATAGAGGGATTTTTAAGGGCTTAGAGCAGACCCTCAGTGGGGCGGGTCACCCTGCCGGTTGGCTCCAGAGTCCAGGGTATGGGTGTTTGTGAAAGAGCAATGTCTTGACAATGGCTGTCAGGGGACTTATGGTAAGTGAATAAGAGATAGGGGAAGGGGCAACGGGGGTGTAATTAGCTCTCAGCAGGATGCAGCGACTATGCCTAAGAGGCTTCTGTTAATGAGGACGCTTGCAGTTGCAGACCGTCTTTGTTTCTGCACAGACAGTGGCTCAGGTCCTGCATGACTGCAGGCCACGGCTCCCCAGAACACCGTCATCATTGCCATGGCCTATTTTGCAAAGCCTGACTCAGGTGGGAGGTCAAGGGGCACGCAACATGGGGTCTCTGTCCCTAACACAAGCCTTTGAAACTAACTTGGAGTCAGAATGGGAAGAAAAGTAGTATTTTATATATATATATATATATATATATCATTGTACCATCCCCACAAAACAACAAAACATCACATTCAGTTGAAATAATGTAATAACTACTTATTAAATACTGCGTATATGCCACCTATTGTATTAGGTATACAAATACGAACAGATGTAATTTGTATCTTCAAGAAGCTCGAGTTCTTCCAAGGGACATAGATATGCAAACAATTAATTATAAAGCAATCCACAAGTGCTTTGTTAATTGTATTAACAAAGTTTTATAAAAGCCTAGGGGAGTCTATCTCTTGGCTATACACAAATTATTAAGTCTAGTGAGCAAGCTTTTTTTTTTTAATTTTCCATAAATAAACTGGATTATATGACTGTTTTTAACAATTTGACCCTAAGTATTGACACTTAAAATACCATAGTTAGTAAATGTGCAAGTTTATTACTTTCTTATATGCAAATTACCAGTTATTTATTATATTTCGAATGAGAATCATTACAAATATTGGAAATGTTTGTATATTGTTTTTCTGTTGTTGTTTTATACCTTCTCTCATATGGTCTAGGCTCTGAGTATCCAGGTTAATTAGCTCACCACTGCATTGTCAACTCTCTAATATTCTCTCTGCAGTATCCTATCACTGATTTGTTCTGGGTTAAGATTTATATTGGGAATGGAGAGCAAAAGCTGGAACATGCTGAACAGAATGTTCTATTTCTGTATGCAATGATCGATGTTGCTCTTGCCCAGAATGACAACTCTTTGCACTGCTCCCAATTTGTAAATTGGTCCATTTGCTTGGCATAATAAGCATACTGATATGTTTAATTTTCTCCCAGGGCCATGCTGTTGAATTCCTCTCTGCCAGCCAAATAGACCAGAAGTCATCAATTTCTCATCAATAGGAACACTACATGCGATCTCTTTCATAGGTAAAAGCAGTGTTATCGCCCTGCTGTTATTATTTTGTGTTACTGCATTGTTAAAATTCAGGATTAAAGATGTGTTGTGATATTTTCACTTATATCACTGGCTTAGTCTTAACCCAGCAAATATCCTGACAAAATTATTGTCTACAATTCGAGGTACAGTCTATGGAAATGATTTAATGTTTGTATATGTATGACTCCTTTTCAGAAGGAACTTTCATTCATTTCTTGACTACTTTTTGTACACCACAACAAAAAATAAATAAATAAATAAATAAAGAGGGCTTATTTTGGCTTCACATATTACTAAATGAAATGACTGCCACATTATATTCAGCAATGGTACCATACATGACTTTGCTTTCTTTTATTGCATTTCCTTTTTCCCCCCCTTCCCTTTAATTAGCATGGATTGTCTTCAAAATTCCCCCAGAAGGAACATGCTTTAAAGGAAAAATGTTTGGAGAGCTTGGTGCCAAGTGTTATTGGTTTCCCTCCTACACTCGCATGACCAGAATTATACCCAGTTCTTACCCTCTAAGTTAGAGGAGGATCCATTTACTCTCTTCACCCCGTAGCTTCCCTTGGCAAAACAAACTTCTTGGAGTCAGGTCCATATATAATATCTGTGGTTGTTTTACCACTACACTGGCTGGATTGAGTTTAGGTTCTACCAAGACTTAATGGGCAACAAAGTCAAAATATTAGTATTTACTTGCATGGAATTCACTGAAAACATTTGATAACTATGATCAAAGTCAGGGTCAAAAATTAAGGATGTTTCTGGTGTTCTATTTTTTACTTTTATGGAATTGTTTGAGTCATTTCTTCCCTTATTACTCATAGGGTTATTAGAAAGACCAAGTGAATAAAATAAGCTAATATTTGCAAATAGTTAAAAATACATGGGTCATAGAAAGAGCCTTCAAGTGTTGTTAATATTAACCAAAATGCAAACCAACTTAGTATGTACACTAACTCAAAACATACTAAATCCATTCACATGTGTTTAACCAAAGTATGGATGCTAATAGTGCTTGGATATTTATTATAAAAATCAAGCCTAACTTTGACTAGATCAAGCAGTTCATAAGAAAGCAGTAATGTGCCATTTTTAAGAGAGAATTAATAATTAAATTAAACAAGAGACAAATAGACCTTTGACTGATTTTTGGGTATAAATATATCTGATAGGAAATAATGCATGTTTTTGCAAAGTAGTCTGCATAACTGTTTGCTGCTTCTTACACGGCTGTTACAACCTGCTCCTACTTCACAACACACTTCCATCATGCTTCCATTTTTTTCTCAAGGCTGCCCAGCCTTTTTTTTAAATCCTGAGAGTCACTGACACCTTTTTCCCTAGGGTGTTAGCACAGCTATTATTTAGCTATCAACTTGCCATAGTGTTACAGAAACAGGGGTGTTCCAAAAAACCCCAGAGTTTGTGGCTGAGGGATGGGGAGAAGGAAGCAGCTTTCAGAATGCCTCCACATGCCTGAGGCTGGTGGCTAGTGTCTTTCTTATGCAAAAGGGCTTTAATGCATCCAAAACCTCAGGTAGATGGGAGGGGACTTGGACCAGGGGATGATGCGAAGAAAGCACAAAGATCCTGCGTGAGGTTCTGTGAATGGTCAGAACTGGTTACCTCACCCACTGAATCAGAGGACGTAGTCAGGGATTTAAAAATAAGCGGCAGACATTTTAACTGAGGCTGAGGCTGACTGTGTGGATTTAACTGGGGACAGGCTGATCATGTGAATTTAAACGAGTTCTGACGATGCAGTTTTAAGGAAAGGACATACCTTGCTGCTTTGAAAAGGAACAGACTGACCATGTGGATTACAAAAGGACTAACTATACAGCTTACAAGGAGGCTAAACTTACAAGGAGGCTAAGAATCCACAAGGTTCTGGATCAAAAGCTGGTGGACCCCATAACACAGACGAGGTCTCCCCAGTCAGGATTGAATGATTGGCAGCTACTGGTAAAGCTGAACTGTTTGGAAAGTAGGGAAACGGTTTCTCTAACTTTTCTAAAACTAGCCTGGTTTGGTAGGGGGGAGGCAAGGATATGTGTTTATGGGTGTTTTAAAGAACATAAGACTTAACAACAAAAATCCGCAAATAACTAAATCTATATAACCGTTAAATAAACAATTCTTTTTCTTTTTATTAAACTCTGGTATTGAGAGTTATAATTCTGGCAGTGGGCAATCAGGCCCCTAACTTAAAGAACCCATGGGTTTGTTTTCAATTGGAGCAGCCCAGGGGTTCTGTAACAATAGAACCACTAACTACCTTAAAAGCTGTATTATTCCCATCCTCCATCCCCAAGACCATGGGCTTTGGGGAAGTTCTGTACCCCATTTCAGTTACAGTACAATGATATTTTAATCATGGATATTCTTTTAATAGCTAGTTCATTACATTACAGCAATTTAGTTGGTTATGTTGAGGTATTACTCCTGTTTACATCATAAAGTACAATCCTGCAGTTTACACAACAAATATTTTAGATTTAGAAAAAGAATTAGAAGTTTGCGAACAACTTTTATTCTTCAAATGTCTGTTACTCTTACTGATATTATGAGTAGATAATCTCTCTAGTCACATAGTTCTATGCAAAGTAGTTAAAAAATGGTTTGGTTTCAGGTGCTCATTTGTGTTAGTGATGACATTTTTGTCAGTGAATATAGGATTCTTTTGCATACTATGGTTCCCTCACATTCTCTCTAAACTACTCTTTTAGGAAGTTAGGCCAAATTTGCCCCTGGCTGGTTTGGCTCAGTGGATTGAGCGTCGGCCTGCGAGCTAAGTGTCGCTGGTTCGATCTTCCAGTCAGGGCACATCAGAGAAGGAAAACTCTGACTCCAAAAAACCTCCGCTGCCTTGTGGCATACCTCTTCAGGGGAAAGGCTAAGGGAGTAAACCCCGACAGAAAATCCGGAGCCGGAGTCCCTAAGGCGGTTTGATGTTGTGATCAACACCGGCAACTCCTGCGGCGCACCTGAAGCCAAGCTGTATTGACTCCGTCTTTCCCTTGGACCCTTCAGCTGCGGAGAGGGGGGGGTCTGCTGCATGGGCAACAGCAGACCCTCCATATCACCCTGCCCAGGCTCTGTAGCTTCAACACGGGAGGAGACAGATACCGTGTCACTCCCTAGTCGGACTGCACAAACATTCTCGGCGGTGCAGATAGACTCTTAAGAAGCTACACCATCGTCTCTCGAGACGGACGGCTGCCGACGACGATGACATTTAAGTGGAAAGATTTTTAAAATGTCTATGCAAAAATTTTATTGATTGATTATGAATCTATTGTATGTAGCTTCTACAACATTTAGAAGAATATAACTCAAAGCAAAATATGTCAGAAAATGTGATAAACAATTAAAATTTTCATGATGTGTCACTGAATTTAAGGACGGATAATATAAAGTAGTGATTTTATATTTTGTAAAGACGTGCTAACCTATTTTGAGAAAATCTGGGGGGAATGTAATATATATAAAGGGAACCCTTCCCCAAACAAGAATTATCTCCGGAGGGTGAGGGTTCTAGAAACCCACGCGTATCAGTGCATCAGCTGGCATTGCTGTGAGAGGCTGTTTTTGGCTTCAGTGAATTTTTTGAAGACTCCTTCAATGTGTTTGCCCATTTCAAGATGGGCCACTTATGAGTGCATCTGCCCCCCTGCCCACACTGCACTGAGCATTCAGCAGTTTTTGATCAAAAACGTCATGACCCCGTGTCCCACCATCCATATTCACCCAATCTTGCCCCAAGCAACATTTGTTTTCTATTTCTCCCAGATGAAAACAGTCCTCAAAGAGAAAAGTTTTGCCAACATGGATGATGTAAAACAAAAAATGGTAGGAACACTAAAAGGCATAAATGACTCTCATGTTCTATGTGTCCCTGTGGTTATGTGTTGCCAAATAGTTTAACATTTTTCATTTTTTTGAGTGACAAAACAATTACTATTAAAATTCCTTGCTATTTATTAGGAAATATGGCTTTACAACTGTTAAGTAGAAAATCCCCAAAAAGGAAAACTATCTTTTTGTTGTTGCTGATGATGAATCTTATAAGGAAAACTGTGGTATTATATTTGAAACCAATTTATTTAGTCAAGAAACTGAGATACGTCTGATTAACTTTCTATGTTACCCTCCTCCCCCATTATAATTGCATTTTTGTTATGAGGAGTGATGTTTTTTTTCTTCCTCTCATCCATTGATATAATTCAAAAAAAAGAAAAAAAGTCACAGGGAATGAATAAATGAATAAACATTCTAACGTTTTTTAAAAAACTAAGGAAATATAGGAAACTTTATAATCATGTCTTAATTGCATTGTATTATCTTTTAGAATAAGTGCTCCTTACAAGCCATTTTAAATTTAGCTAAAAAATTGGTTCACTTATACTAGTCTGTTTTCAACAATAACATAATCAAATATATTTAAACGCATGAACCCTTCATCTATAATAAAGAAATTTAAGTAAACGGTCAGTCAAAATTAAGATTAGACTTTTGTAAAAATTATAACTTTTAAATATTTCTGATAAATGACTAAAATAAATGGGAAAAAACATTTGCCCTACAGATTCACACAGAGTTTATAATCTGAGTCTACCTTTGAGAATAATAGCAGTCACCATTTCTTCCAGTTAAAGACTTGTTGAGAGTTAAGCTAAGCTACTCCATGGTATTGCTGCCTGGTAATTCATTTTGCTTGGCCAAGCTGTGGGCAGGGACCTTAAAATGACATTAACTCCCTTGTGCAAATGCACGCCCTAGACAGCAGCCCAAAGAGTTATAGCAAATGTAAGTACTTGATAAAACTTTCCTCACAGGCCTCGTGATCTAGTCTCCTCTACATCCAAATGCCTTCCCCGTATGTGCTCCTTATATAAGACCTCTGGGAGTCTTACCAAAACCTCACTCTTTTGGTTTAAATTTTCCAATCTGGACCCAATCCAAGAACCCCAATGCAGTCCACTGATCGGCCTGACAAAGGTATGGACCCCAGGTCCTCACTCTACTCTGCTTGACCTTTCTATATTGGCCACTTGAGACGTGTGCCTGTTACTTCCTCTAAGAATTGTGAGCAATAAACTTCTCAGTTTCTTTTCTGGCCTGTTATTGAACCATGGCTCACCATTCGCCACCCTGTGCTCCGCTTAATAAGTGCTAATTTGACAGATTCATAACAAGATGTGGATAAATATTGTGTACTCTGACTGCTTAAATGAGAAATCAATTCTAATGCAAACCAAATAAGAACAGGATAATTTCATGATAAAAATATTAACAAGCCTGGAACAGTCAATGGAGCAATAAAAGCACACTCACCTCAATAAGTATTAAAGTATTTTAAACCCTCCTGTTGCCTTTAATTTGAAAATATTTATTGCGTGTTGGATTTCTGTTTCTACCCTTAAGAGATGCTTTCACATTTATTTCTAAGGTAAAATAAGTTTTCCCTTATAGTACTTCCTGAACAATAGTTTTCCCTCACTATGTAGAAAATGTACTGTTGACTTCTGATTGAAGATGAGAGATTAAAGATATTCATTTATATCATGTTCTTCCAAAACAACACTAAACTATTTTTAAAGGTATAAACCTGGATGAAGAAAGTAAAAGAGGAGAGAATATAATAAGTGAATAAGCAGAAACAAAGAATTTTGGAGGTTGAAGAGAAGATGCATGCATGGCCATTAAATTAGCAGGCCTGAACATGCTGCCTACTATATTGGCAATTGGAAAAGCCAATGGATTACTTACTTGATTTATACCGCTCGGAAATTTGCTGTATCAGGTATTCAAGCAGAATCACATCACACACTAGATGTTTTTTCTCCTGCTGTTGTTTACCACAGAGTATCTGCCAAGATTACGAATTAAGATTGGTTCGTATCTCCATAGTTCTAATCAACCAAAATAAACCACAAAAGTAATAGGTAAACATGTACTCCTGGTATAACAACTCAAACAACCAATCTGACAACAATAAAAATACAAAAAATCATGAAAAACACCAAGGGAAGAATGAGAATATAAGCTCCAGACTCTTTGTGTGGTTTTGGACAAGACAGTAGCTGAGGTAAACAATAAGGTGACAGAAGAGGTTCAGTTGTAGAAAAATTTCAAAATTCATACATTTTCCTGATTTTTTTTTTTTTTTTTTTTACTGCCTTGAGTGACCACTAAGTGTCTATGTAGTTTGTGTGACAACCTTGACCACTGATGTTGAAGTGGCTGATATTTTCTGGATAAATATCAAGGTAACATAAAATCACACACAGTAATGAGTAGTTTTTTTAAAATGTGCAAGCAAGCATTCTGGTATTGAGTACTCACTGTTTAAGTCCAGAACACCAGGCTGTAAAGTAATGAGCTCCCTTCTTTTCAATACGACAAATCCCTAAGGGTTAAAAGTGAAATACTACAGGAGCTACTTTGTGGAAAAGGATAACAGGGTGACCAGGCCGGCAGAAGTCACTCTTTCAGCCCTTTTCCTATGGTGTGTTTCAAATAGCATAGAGCAGAGGAGCATCCAGAGCTGTTGTAGAATGTGTATAAAGCAATTTCGCTCAGGTAATGAAGGAAGGGAGTCAATGGCCTTGAAGGGAAGCAGGAAGGACCTCTGTTTTGCCAGGTAAACTCTTATTTGTGTTAAAACCTTTATTAAATATAAACATTTTCATAGAAATTGATCAAATATACTAAAAAATGAAAGAAAATATCAGGAACACGTGGATAAAATACTGAATGTTGCAAGAGGGATTATAAAGAGTGCTGGTTACAAGTTGTGACCTGCCACTGACACCAACTCCCAAGATGTCTTCTTGTCTCCTTTACACACATTTGAGTGAGTTGCCGAGTCTAGAAGATAAGAAATATTCTATACTGAATGGGCAGAATGAAGCTAAATTTTATTTTCCTGTCCACTGCATGATCTGAACTCTATTCTGATTCTGCCTAATAAATCATAAAAATAAGTTTCCAAGTTTTCAAACTGCCCCCAAGTAATTTAATTTAGTTCTGTTAAAAAAAACAAAACTTAAAAATTATAGTATAAAAATATTCAGTGTTCAAGTTAAAATTCATAATTTTAGAATCTAATAAAATATTACCTACATGCAAATAAGCTTGAAAATACAATCCATAAAGAGGACAACAACTAATCAATTGAAACAAAACCAAAAATAACACATAATGGAATTAGTAAACAAAGATATTAAAAATTACTATGAAAAAATTACTATATTGACTGTGTTCGAGATGACAGAGAAATATAGATTTAGTATGTTAAGCGGAAAAACATAATTATATTTTAAAAATAACTTATTTGAGATACTAGTGATGAAAAATACAATGTTTAAAATTACAAATGCACTGACATTGATCGGCAACAGACTAGACACTACAAGGAATTTAAATTAATAAGCGTAGATACAAAGGGAAAAACTATTCATTTGAGAGCGAGTGAAAAAAACAGACTGAAAGATAATAAAGTACTAGTATAATTTGAAAAAATTGAAAGTAGACTGAAATACTCAAATGTACTTAAATATTCCAAGTGTAATTGAAGTCCCAGAAGGATAGCAATGAGAAAAGGAAACATAAAAATAGTTGAGCAACGTCAGAATTTTCTAACTTGGTGGGAACTATAAGTTCATAGATCTAAGAATATTAATAAATCTCTAGCACAAAATAGGTGAATAAAATTACAGCAAGGGAAATCATAGCCAAATAAGTTAAAATAATAATGAATAGAATATGTTAGAAGTAGCCAGAAAATAAAGACAAATTACATACAAAGGAATTAAAGCAGAATTATACTAAAAAACACCACAAGGCAGAAAACAGTAGGAACACATATTTAAAGTAGGAAAAAAACAAATAAAATGGGAAAAGTGAAATAAAAATAGAGGCAACTTGTATCCTATACAGAGATAGTATGTTTCAAATACAAAGATGTTTGAAGCATACACATCCTGAAAGATTTACTCAAGAGAAGACCTGCACCGTAAGAAGAAAAATATCAGAGATATCTGATCTATACAAGGTGCAGCAAAAGTGATAAATATAAGGGAATATATAAACCATTCATTATTATTACCCAAGTATATTTTAAATATAATTGATAGTTTCAAACAAAAGTAATACAGTACACTGGATGTTTTATGATATATGCAGTGTTGGAATGTGTACACCAATAATACAAGAATGCAAATAAGCTACCAAAGTATGGGTTTTATTCTAGATGTGAAGTTGTATAGTTAATTGAAAGTAAACTGAAAAGTTTAAGATAACACCCAAGTTTCCTAACCTTTGTTTTATGTGCTCTATAAAATATCCTCCCTTTGAGTATAGACAGGACCTGTGAATATGATGGATGTTCTTCTCTTGAATAAACTGTTATTAGACAGAGTAGATTAAGGGATCTTCACTCCCATAATTGCATTACACTACCTAACTCTTTTAGGGTAACCTGTAATAAGATCCTCCTTCTGGCTTTGCAGAAGAAAGCTGATATATTGTAAAAGAAACATGTAGTTAGAACCCAAGTGCAATATCTAAATACTGATGGAAACTTCCAGCCAGCAAGAAAGCAAGGATCTCAAAAAAGGCAAAACGAGCTTGAAGAGAGCCTGAGTTCTAGACAAGAATTCAACTTTGCCAACACCTTATTTTCAATGTTCTGAGACTAAGCAGAGAACCGAGCGGTACAACGACCAGATGTCTAACCTACAGAAAGTGCAAGATAAAACGCTGGTTGTGTTTCAAGCAGTGAGTGTATAAAGTTTGTGCTATATAAAAGCGGGAAGCTGCCACAACAAATATCTAAAAATGTGTAAGTGGAGTTGGAGGCAGGTGGAAAACAGAGACTAGAGGAATTTTGAGGAAGATAGACCAAAGTTAAAGGGTAAAAGTAACAAGAGAGTCACTTACAAAATACCATTAGCAAAGACATTTTGTAGCAGATGGGAGTGGGATTCTTCAACTGTCTTAAAAGAAGTAAGCTTCCTTACTGTGAAAGGGGCATCTGGGTTGGTAGTGAAGGTAGTTTCTAGTAGTTTTGAGCAACCCAGAGTGATAGTTGTTAAGAGGGGGAAAAAAAACTCCATTCTTACAGCCTCTTGAAACTGAATTTTGCCAATAACTTAAATAAGCTTAGAAGCTTTCTGTGTGTGTGTGTGTGTATGTGTGTGTGTGTGTGTGTATGTGTATAAAACTGTCAGATAACTCAGAATGAGCTTACATTGACCTAATACCATCAGATATGATAAGAAAAATTTTGATATTTGAAAATTTACAAAAGGCTAATCAAAATAATGCTAATGTAATAATTGTCCATTTAATTGGTCTTAAGCAATTGAAGATTGGAAGAAATTATGCAAGCCATATAATTAAAATATAATATGAGCTTTAAAGTATGTTTTGGCATAATTATCTGGAATATCAAATTTTTCTCCTATGTGATGAACAGAAAGAATGATGTGTGATTGCCTCAAAGGCAATGATTTTTCTTCATCAAAATAATGCCTTAACAGTTAAAGAATCAGGAGAAAACCATCTAATTACCTACATGTAGAAATATCAAGTTAAGGTTTTAATGAAATTAAAGTGAGTAACAGAAAATGATTCTTCACTACAGGCAACTTTCTATGAAGTACTTTTAATTTTTTGTTTTGTTTTGTTAGAGAGGGGGGAAGAGAGAGATTATATTACACATGGTTTACTCTTCTCATTAAATTTTTTTCAATATATATCAAAATACAATTACTGACAAATAATAAAGCAAGACTAAATTAAAGTGTACCTGGAGCAGAGTCATTTCTAGTAACTAAATAAACATATAAAACCATGCAAAGCAAGGATTCAATATCTCTGAATTGACTAATAAATATAGGAAAATACAATAACATACTTGATTTGAACTTGAGAAAATTTTCTAGATGAAGTAGAAACTATAAGACACCTTCTCAGGTATTTTACAGCTTTGAAGGAGAAATATATAGGAAAAAATATTTGTGTACAAACTTTTAATAAAATCTAAGTAATACTATGTATTTGAAAAATGAAAACACTTGTGACTAACCAAGTGTTTTCTATCCTTTATTCCACTAGAAAAAAATAATCAATTCTTTTTGTCCCTAAGAGTTCTGTTTGGAATTATCCAGAAATAACATTTCTTAGTGTGTACACATCAATATATGTTCAGTTTATTGTATTGATATTCTTAGATCTATTTTTAATGTTAAATCACTAACCCAACAGGTTAACTTTCCACCTCCTCCCTTTTGCCCTAGGTAAAACTGAATTATTTTCTGCTTCCTTGTTGACTATATTACATTTTATTTATACCCTGGTTAGGTGGCTACCACACTTTACTTTAAGGTTTTAAATACATTTTGAATTTTCTTAGATAAAGACTAAGTTCATTATATAATTGGTATCATATTAAGGAGAAACATGCCTATTTTATAAGGGGATATTCCTAAATAGTCATCACAATAATTGCATTTATTTTAATATCTTAATAATCTACTAATGTATGCCTGATCATGACACTATATAAATGTTATTTTTGATCAACCATTCAGGAAGTCAGCGTCCTTATTTTTAAATAAGAATTGTAACTCTAAAATGAAATGCAACAAAAATACAAACTTAACTTCACACAACATACACACATACTCATAGTATATTCTCCGACTTCATTCATGTAATTGTGTTTAGCTAGAATGCCTTCCTCTGTTACTAGGTGGCAAAATTCCACCATCATTTAAGAGCCCACAAAAATGCAAGAAATCTTGAGATTCACTATTTCATTTCTCAAACATATTCTTCCTTCCCACTTTTTTTTAAATAGTATATTGTAGGATCACCCAAAGAATCACTTAACATTTGATTGTTTTTTAAATTTTCAAAAACAGTATTCTTCTTGCTCTTTTTCTAACTTCACTTCATATTTATAAACTTAAGACATACCCTGTTCATTCTACCTCTCAATCAAGTACATAATGGACCTATCAAAGGTTATGATATAGTAAAAGTAGTTAAAAATAGTTAAACAATGATTAGTTATCACTTAAAAAATCAACTCACCTTTGTATGTATGACAACTACTTATTGGAGTTATTGTCTTCTTTAATATATTCTAGCTCTTTTCTCTGTCTTCGATTGTGGCATGAATAAATGATTTAAAGGAATTATATGAAAATTTTTATAACATGTCAATATTCATAAATAAAGTTTTATTGGAATGCAGTAAAACATTTATCTATAGTCTGTGGCTAATTTACTTGCCCAACAGCAGGACAATCTTAAATAATATATGGAAAGATGCTCAACATTTTGTCACTAGAAATTACTACAGATCTTTTAGAATGACCAGTATCCTAAAACAGTGACACCACCAAATGCTGACCAGAATGTATAGCAACAAAAACTCTCATTTATTGCACTGCAGAATGCAAAAAGGGACAGCCACTTTGGAAGAGTTTGGAAGCTTCTTATAAAACTAAGGAAGCTCATCATACAATCCAGGAATCATACTCCTTGGTATTTACCAAAAGGAGTTGAAAACTTAAGTCCACACAAAAATGTGCACACAGATGCATATAGCAGCTTTTCTCATAATTCCCAAAACGTGAAAGCAATGCAGATGACCTTCAATAGATGAATAAACTGTGGTATCTCCAGAGAGGCCACAAAAAGTCACAGAGGGAACTTATATGTATGCTGCTAAATGGAGAAGAAAGAAAAACAGACTGGAAAAGCTACATGCTGTATAATTTCAAATATATGACATTTTAGAAGAGGCAAACTATGGGGGGAAAAGCAGTGCCTTTTAGGAGTTACAGGAGAAAGAAGAATGAATAGGTAGAGCGTGGAGGAATTTTAAGGCAGTGAAACTATTCCATATAATAATACAATGGTGGATACACCAAGAGTGAACCCAATGTAAACTATGGACTTTGAGTGGCATTGATGTGTCAATGTAGATTAATCAATTATCAAAAATGCATCACTCTGGTATGGGATGTTAATAGTGGGGGGTGTGTATGTGTGGGGGAAAGAGATATATGAAAACTTAAATGTCGTGACAGAAGACAAGGCCTGCAAAGTTGAAAATGTGTATTTTTTGGCTCATTAAGAAAGAAAAAAAAGTTTTCCAGTACCTGATTTAGAGACCCACGTAAACAATAGGGCAGAAGTAAGTTTAGAATTGTGAGAACGTGAAGCATAGAATACATGCTTATATTATTATTTATTAATTATTGTATTATTTTCCATACAAAAAACTGTAAACCTACATTTGCCAAACCCTGTATGTTCTATTGAAACCATGGGTTTCATCATGGCATATTTTGTTTAAAATATTATATTCATACTTATTTTCAGAAAAATTTCCCCAAACAGATATTTCCTTTGCTCTGCAGTGCTGTTGGCCATGATGCTTGTTATTCTTACAGTCCTCAGTTTATTCTCGCTAGGCAGATTTTTACACACCCTTAAGCTCTATATGTAAATACGTTCATGACACTCTTCCCCTGAAGGTACTTTTTTAAATATAAAAACCAAAATATAATCTTTTTAAACCTTAATGTTGCATTTTATTGCACTAAGTCAATTAAAATTATACCTACCATCTCTTTGGATTATTTGTTCACTACTACAGTGTAAACTGTATATTGTCAGGGACCACTATAAAACCAAATATTATTCTAGTGCAATATCTCATATAAAATAGACAAAAATTATTAGTTTTGAATAAATAACTTAGTTTCCTGAAAGTAAATGTAGTTAAATTTGACCCCCAACTTTTGTTGTAATGCTGTTTCTTAGAGTCCTTGGTTACCTGATTTAATATAGCCCCTGTACCTCTTTTACAAACTTTTTATTCCTTTATTTTTGTTCCTTATTCTACCAGATACATTATAAAGAAAGGAAAATTATTAATAAGCTCCAGATCCTTACCAAGAGTCTGGCATGCAATGTGATCTCAAATAATCTTTATTGAATAATTGAACCTATTTTAATTTCCTTGCCTACCCTAACTCTGAAAAATGCATTTATATAGTTTGTGCTTCACAGAGCCAACACACTGCTAAAAATTTAAATACATGTTCAATAAGTACTTGTAAGTCACTTAAAAATTTGCTTTTTTAAAATGTCTCTGTTCATTCAGAATGAAGCCATTTCCGCACATGCTAGTCAGTAAAGATCTTCCATATTGCAATACAACAATTCTGGCTTTTGTATAGTTCTCAAATCATCGTTCTTTTAGCTATCTCAGCAATACTGTGTTTGTTTGTTTTGCCCCACTCAGTTCAGGGTTATCAAATCTTATAAAATATTGTTATCCATAAGGACTTTGAACCTCAGTATATCATACTTACATTATTAACATCACCTTCTAAACTGTTTTTCTGATTCCAATAATTCTTGTACAAATCTACTGATATAATACTACAGGACAAGAACTGTCCAAGAAGAAAAAATACTAACTATATACTGTCTAAGAATTACTTAAATTAAAGAATTCAAAGCCATCTACAAACTGACCTTACCTGTTGATTTACAGCATGATACAATTATTCTTATATTTTACCTCCTGTATCTAATAAACTAATTTTTAAATCATAAAAACCACTCTGTCTTAAAATAGTCAAGTATTTTTTCAGTTTTTTGCTCTCCTTGATGAATTCAAAGTAAAAAATTAAAATATTTTATTGTAGTTAACAGTCTTATCCAGATCCTTTAAATACAGTACATTTATTTTACAGGCTTTTCAATAACAATTTAACCCCAATATGACTTTTTTCCTGCCAAATATACCCTCCTTAAATCAAACTTATTTTTTCAGTACTCACCTGAAATTCAAGCGCTCATGATTCTGTAGGAAGGGCAAAGCTTTCATTAATTATCAAACAACAAATACAGATGAAAAGTGATATTAACGGATAAGAGTAGTAAGTTCTTTAGGATTTTGAAAAGTGGCTAATAAAATTTGTTGACTTGTACTTATGACTTTGGCATTCAGAAAGATTATTTTTTAAGTGTTTTAATGACATATGAAAAGTTAAGCAAAATTATTATGTGCCCTAATAGAAAGTTGTATTTGTTTTCATTGATCTGATTAATAAAAAAATATATATATATTATTCTACCTACCTACTATGCAGAAACTTTTTTTACAGTGGGGATTAACTGGCAAAGATTTAGCTCTAAAGTAATTATAGAAATAAATACATTTAATAGGAAATAAACATCATGAAATATAAAAAGATAATTTAAAATAAAATGGACTTATTTTGAAAGAAACCAACGCATCAATGTTCTTTCCTTTGAGGAATGTAGTAAACAGTCAGAGATGAGCAGAGTAGAAATGACAAGCCAGGTACAGAAGGTCACCAGTACAGAGAGGCTGGGTACTTAGCAATGGGCAAAACTAGGGCAGGACCTCACCCCCTCCCCACCCCCGGTGACTGTTCCTCCCCTGGCGTATCACTGGTTATGCTGTTCAAACGCCCTGACCTTTCATACCACTAGTCACGTGGTTCAGACCCCACACTGACCGTTCCTCCCCTGGCACATCACTATTCCTGTCGCAGACCATTTTAGAGGGTGAAAAAGGGGACGGGTAGAGAATAGCCTCATACTACTTCCAATACTAGCCTTTGCATGGCCTCTCCCTTAAGCATTAAGCCCTTAGGCAATGAGCTCCTGACTTGCATCAAATGACCTTGGTAACAAGTCTCTGGTCTATTGACGACGGAGAAAATTTTGGTCAAATTAGAGATCATATGTAGGCCTCAGCTGTGTTTCAGCTCCAGGCCCAGAAAAGCATCAAGGCCCATTGGGGCAATGCATGACTGACATCGGGACCAGCTGGGATGACTAACGGTTCCCTGTCCTGGCACCAACCAGTCAGTGGAGACCATTGCCCCGAAAGGACACACCTGGGAGGCTGATGAATATTCTATTAGGATCCTCCCTGAAATCTCCCCTAAAATGCCTGCCTTTAGGAAACAGATAAAATCCCTTAAAACAAAGGACCCGGCATGGCACTGTGTCTCTGGAGTATGCCCACGTCCCCCCCCCCCCCCCCCCCCGCCTGCCCCACTTCTTTCCCAGTCATTCTGTCTCTGGAGCCTTCCCTCTCTTCTTCCCCAAACGTGATTTCCTGGCCTTCCATTCTTCTAAACTCCAAGAATCCTTCTTTTGCCTCCATATCTCATTCCCTGAGTTCGCGCAGCCCAGATGACTCACTTCTTCCATGGCTCACTTCTTCTACCCCCTGTGACTATCTAAATAAACTTTCACTTGTACTTGAGTTTCTTGGATTTTAATTCTTTTCTTAGTCAAGCTCCAGAACTGAGGTCTAAAATCTGGGGCTGTTCACTATTAACACAACCACCCAATTTCTTCCCACATTGTTATTTCATGAGATAAAGTGAGCAACCATCAGAGAAAATTTAAAACATTCAAAATAATTCAGACAACAGAGAAAATAAATAAAATACATTTTATCACAAATCAAGAATTTGGATATTTTTATTCAGAAAACCAAACAAGAGGGTCAGTTTGACTTTTAAGGCAAAACAATGATTTAGAGGCATGCTCACGTCAAGCAATATTTTTTTTTGTATTTTCAGTGAATGAAGTTAATAATAAGATATAAAAATTGGAAACTTAGATAAAAATAACTCTCATATTTTATACCTTGTTCTGCAACAGTGTTAACCATTTCTGAAATACGGTGTCAAATATTTTGAAAGCCTGAAAACTCAGAGGAATTTCTTTGACAAAAGAGACAAAAGCTGACAAGAAAATGTCCGCTTGTTCCCTGGATAATGATTACCTGTCTTTTTCCTGACATCTCCTTTGTCTAAAACACAACCTTTAAACACTCTCTCCCTTGGTAAAATAAATAAAATCAAGTTGAGTAAAATATATTGGAAATCACTTTTTAAAATATATACCCATTCCAGCATTATATTCATGTAAGTGAATGAAAATATTACTCAAGGAAGTCTTTGTTTTTTAATTAGACCTACTCGAATATGTTGTGCTTATAAATAAATGATGTATATTGATATAATCTAAGACATATTAACAAGTTTATTTTGTTAAACATATTTCCAATATTCTGAATAATTTTCAAAGGTATTTCTTGTAATATTATACTTCTAAAGTATACAGTACAACAAACAAAATATTTCCTAATTTTTATAAACCTGTTTCACTTTATATCATTTGCCTATAATATTTTGTTCAGTTAAAATGTCAACACCTATTAGTCCTGATAAACTATGCAATTACTACCTTTATGGATTCAGTTTCTTCACGAAGCCCTCATAAATCAAATTACAGTATACCTTGAAGAGAACATTAAAATGGCAATTATATTTCGTGCATATCTCAAGGTTACCAATGTTTACAATAGAAGAACAAAATAAAATCTTCCTCATGTTCCAGCATGTTCTGTTTCAGTAAATGTGTCAGAATATATCCCCTTCAAAAAGGTTTCAATGTGCTTTTATCCTTCACACTTTTCTTTTTTTGATTTTGCCTTCTGATTATTTATCCAATTAAATGAAAAATCGCTTTGAATTTCTAAATATCTATAGAATTCATTGACTACTCTGTTAACAATGTTACGACTCAGGTCCAAACCATACCCCTTAAATGTGCAGATGTAGGAACACCTCTCTACTTGCCTAGCTACTGTCAAGTCTGCTTGCCTCAGTATCAAAAGTGAAATTTTAAACATTCATTTTTGCCATCCTTCTAGTGATTAATTCCCATTGTCCTTGGGAAAAAAAAAGTGCAAGAACAAAAACAAAACTAAAACCATAATTTAAATATAAAAAACTAACACATTGATACAAACCAAACCACATATGTTTGAAATGAACAAAAAGGCCGTGTTATTACTGTGGTCCCTGAGTAAGAAGATACAATATTAAGAAAGACTCCTGGTGGCTAACTAAGCTCAAATCTTAATAGAAACTGAGTCTACCCTCCATTTCTACACAGGGGCCTCCCATGCCACTGTGCTTCTGGGAGAAGACAGCCCTGAACTCCTTGCCACCAAAGACATCTCACTGGAGCACAACAGAGCAGCGCAGAACAGTGTAGCCTGAGAGGACCCTTTCCGCTGGACCTCCACTCCCCAGGGCCTCCTCAAGTGCAGTATCTCAACTGAGTTGTCGGCACTCAATACAGTTTCCTTCTTAACCACACCCCACATTGGGGATTCTTGTTGGCATTGAAATGGTGCCAATGGGTTGACATCTCCCTGGATATATCATATCCCTCATCCCATGCAATTTTCTATTGTAATAACAATAATACTACTTTTAAAATACACTATTCTTTAAAAGTACCATTCTTTTTTAACTCCACCTTTTTGCCTATCTGGCCTCCTATTCATATCTCAACTGAAAGTGACCTTGATACTGAGGTGGTGGCCTGAGAGAGAAAGGGGTCACAAGAAACAACCTAGGCAAGTGTATGAAGCAGTGCTGCTAGCATAACACATGATGCCAGATTTCCCTGCCCCTGGGGCACGGATGCTCCAGGAGGATGTCATTGCCCATAGTCTGTGAGAGGCTACAAAGGGATGGACAAAGGGAAAAGCCCCCCTGCTTGTTCTGATTGAAAGGGGAACCAGAGGGCACAGTGACTCATGCATGTACCATAAAGGTCAACATGGCAGAAGGGGGAGGTGCTGCATTGGAGTGAGACCTGCCACTTTGGCCTGGGAAAAAGATGGGATTCACTGGGAAGGCTGGACCTTCCCTAAGTGCAAGAAAGTTTGGGCAGGGGGTTTAAATGGAGGAAAGAAACTCACCCCCTTCCTCTGGGCCTCATTTCACAGATGTGCAGACCAAAGCCCTTGCGGCTCCAGCGGGCCCTGGAACACACGTTGCTGGGCAGTGAGCACCAGACCCCCATGTCCAGCGCGATGAAGCCCCTGCACGTCCTGCCACTGTGGTTGGCAGTGGCCCTGGGCCCTCATCATAGAAGTGGCTGTAGCTCCAGCCCCCCACACAGACTCCAGGGAGCCTGAGCCAGACAGCTGTGCACTTGGCAGCCTTGGGCTCCCAAGGACACGCAAGGATGGAACAGGCTTTCTGGGCATGGTTTTGGGTTTCAGTCTTTTGGGGAATGGGTGGGCTTTGTCTGTTCTTTGTGGAAGATGTTGGTCTTGAGTCAGGGGCATTCCACTTCCCCAAATTGTGAAACATTTTAATAAAGAACCTCTTCTCTTCCTTACCAAACTTTGTCTTCAGAATATGCCTGTGTTCAACAGCAGGCAGCTAAAACCCACTTTTGTTTGATAATAACCTCAGTAACTGTTAGTGTGAAAGGAGAAGAAATCTTAATGGTTGATACAACCATATACTACAGGAGAAGAAATTCAAAATGGAAGATTGATTGTGATATATTAAGTCAAGAGATGTATTCTTTTGCTCTGTCAGTGGTCAGGTGAACAAATAGCAATAGCAAAAATCATTTTACTCATCATAAAACTAGGGAGCACCATTAGTTTTCAGATTTTATCCCTAAAATTATTTGTTGTTAAGGAAATCGGGAATCCTTAGGTGGTATTTGATCTTACGTCTTAATACAAGAAAAATAAGATGAATATAAAAATACTGTTATCAGCAGAACTAAACATGTTTTAGAGAAAAGCACAATGCAATTGTAAGATCAAGTGGGATCCTAAAGTGGCCTTTTTCAACAAGCTGTAATACTCGGAACATCAAATAATACTAATGATAAAGTCAATCAGAACAAGTAAAATAACTTGGTAAAACCTCATGAATTCATAACATTATTTAACAGAAAAATGTCAACATGTAGTATAAACATAAAGCAGGTATAATGCAGAAGTTTGATTCTAATTACATGTAATTATTTGTTGACTTTATTAAGTAGTAAAATGTTAGTGTAGATATACGTTTTGTATAACATGAAAATTTATGTTTTAATATGTGCATGTGTTCTTGCATAAGTAGACTGTAGCTCAATAAAACTTTTAAGCTAGTCAGTTATAAGGTCACATACAATAAGGACACAGAAAGTAATAAGGTCATATATGACCTACAATTAAGTTTAAAAATATCCTAAAACAAAAGTCACTATGCAAACTGAAGCCCTCCTTTTATAAGGCATGAAAATTCCTTCACATGTTTTCAATATATTATATTTGAAAAATGACCCACATTCCAGGTAAATCAAAACTAAAAAACAGGAATTGAAACTTTCTCATTTGTATTATTCATAGGTGATAATATTTCCACAACAAGATAATCAATTTGGACATAATTCTGATAATTATTAAATAATTTTATTTCTTTTCTCATAGATGACCTAAGACAGATGTGAATAAAAGCAAAATGATGTGGTAGTACTATTGCTACACACCCGAGTCCATGATGCCATGCATGGCCTCTTCGCAGTAACAGAATATATTCTCAGAATGTCATTAAAGAGTTGCTTTGTAAGTATTTCTTATGAAGTAAACTGTAATTTTTATGTTGTATGCCTCATACTTCTCAGAATCTATTTAGTAATATAATATAAATGCATAAATAAAACACAAAAATGCTTATATTTCTGTTACTATAACAGTTTAATGGCAAACCCACCCGTTTTTCATTTTTCAATATGGAGCCAATCAATTTATTTTTATAAAATTATATTTAACTGCAGATTATAATATAAAGCATACCAATTAAAATGATTATACATTCAAATTTATATCATTCAGATATTATACCACCACTTAAGGAAATACTTTAAAATATTCCCTCTAAATGCTTCTTTGTAGAGGTTTTGTTTTATATATAATGAATGAATTTAGCTTAGTATATATGCAAATATATTCTTTTTTACTAATGAGAACTGAAATGAAAATACCTTTGGTTACTATAATTTGTTGTGTTTTTTAATCACTTTTGAAACTGCATTACAAATCTCTCTTTACAGAAACTAAATCTCTATAATGTCAGTTTTTGTGGTGTAGATAGGGTTTTTCTAACTATTCAAGTTAGACATTTTTATAATATCTGTAGTGACACCAGATATTTCTTATTTAGATTTAACCAGTCAATAATACAACCTGTGTTTTTTTTATGTCAGAAAAATGTCAATTTAGTTTAATGTAACATTATTTTAAATGATCTTTGAAAGATGTATAATGAGGGAACTAGTAATGATGTGGTAATATATTTGAAGCATTTCAGAGATCCTCTTAAAGGCAAATGATAATGAGTTCAATACTGGAAAGCAAGTGACAGCTTCTCAATGAAGTATTTGATAAGAAAAGTAGATGTCTTGCTAACTGTAATAGACAAATATAACACATTATCTGGAGACATAATGGGTATTAACATTTTAATATCTAAGACCATTAAAAGGAAAAAGAAATGCTGCAGCACAGATAGTATAAGAAAAATGAAAGAAAATTGATAAAGAAACCTCGTTTAATTAAAAACAAAGAAAAACCTAGAAAAATATCTTAAAATATATGAAACATCCTATTTTCATATATGTGTGTGTTCATATGCACACTCCCTAGAGAAACATAATTAAGTTTTCTAAAAGTCAGTGTATATTTACAAGATTTACCTCTCTTTCTTTACTAAAATGTATAATTTCAACAAAATATTCAAGCAATGTTGTTCTGTTCTAAGTATTCAGGGATGAATCAGGCCAACTTCTTAAGCAGTAAGGAATGGCTATAACTGTATACTTACTATATCGTATTTTAAAATAGTCTTGATTCAAGATATAAAATTCCACTGAGGTGTGACTAAAATGCAGAATAGTCTAATAGTATAGAAATTCGGGGAAAGATCACATATATAAGTGTATCTGAAGTATCACATCAGAGTTAACTAGCACTGCTTATTTGGCATCTCATGAGAAACAAGAGTGTGAAAAATAGAAATGATGTTCACAAAGGTGGTGTTAAAGGGTCACAGTCATTTAAAATGTTTGGATGATGCAGAGTACATGAAACCTTGACAGAGTGAAAGTTGTGTATTAAGGGATCACAACATATAAGGTTTCATCTTTCATATGCCACATTGAATAAGTATAGTCAATGAGGTGTCTTAGATGATTTTAAATTGAAGACTCGAATAAACTGATTTGCATATCAGATATTATAGCACTATGGAGGATTAATCTATAGAGATTTGTCAGAGGCTGTTAGAATAATTGGGCAAAACCTTGAAGACCTTAAAACTAATGTATGGCACAGAGCATGAAAAGAAGAATTGAAGAAAAAGACATTCAAGGAAGATGGTCAACTGGGCAACCAACAACCATGGTAAATCAGAGAGCATTATTTAGGAATAACTGTGAGTGCACTTGATCTCTCAAGACAGACAGTCTGTACAAAGAAACATTTCCTCACACTTGTTTTTCTCTAACACTTATGACTAATGTATGGGCACTCCAGGAAAGAAATTTGAATACATTTGTTTTATTTTCCATACTACCCATTGGCTTTACATTTATTTATTTTAAAAGAAATATAATGTAATTTATTTAAGCTATTACAGTTGTCCCCATTCTCCTCCCCTTCCCCTCCCTCATAACTTAATCAAATAAGTTGTATGTCACTTGAGGTTATAAATTATTGTGGAACTCTTATTTTGAAGCAGAATGTGGGAGGACTGGCTTCAATCATGTATCTCTTTCTTGCCCATAATGTATATCATTTAAGAAGGTTTGGCAAACTTTGTGTAAAAATGTAGACTAAGTGGAAAATTGTCAACTGCATCACACATATATTTTATACACACTGCATCATATATATGCAAATATATATATCCCACACACAAAGAAAATATACCTACATATGCATATGTGTGTTATAGATATGCCACATGTACTTATATACACATCAGAGAAGGAAAACTCTGACTCCAAAAAACCTCCGCTGCCTTGCGGCATACCTCTTCAGGGGAAAGGCTAAGGGAGTAAACCCCGACAGAAAATCCGGAGCCGGAGTCCCTAAGGCGGTTTGACGTTGTAGTCAACACCGGCAACTCCTGCGGCGCACCTGAAGCCAAGCTGTATTGACTCCGTCTTTCCCTTGGACCCTTCAGCTGCGAAGAGAGGGGGGTCTGCTGCATGGGCAACAGCAGACCCTCCATATCACCCTGCCCAGGCTCTGTAGCTTCAGCTCCACTGGAGAGGACACCCCAGCGTCATCGCAAGATGTCGATTCAACACGGGAGGAGACAGATACCGTGTCACTCCTGAGTCGGACTGCACAGCCATTCTCGGCGGTGCAGATAGACTCTTAAGAAGCTACACCATCGTCTCTCGAGACGGATGGCTGCCGACAACTTATATACACATATGTGTATGTGTATATACAAGGTATATCTGGAAAAAGTCCTGACATTGCTAATATAATGAGAATGGTTTTGGTGACATTGCTGTAACTTGGCAGTCAAAGAGAGTGGCATAGCAAGCATTTGGTCATCTACAAGCCAGAAATAGTTTACACTAGAATCTGACCATGCTGGTCCTCTGATTTTGCATCTTTATAAACTGGGACCTGGTCTCTGATAATTTGCTTCAGATAAGATGGATACTAAACATTTATAGGTTCAGTTATGTCATTCTAGTAAATTTTACTCAGCAACACACAAAAACCTACTTCGATTGGCTGATAAATAATAGACTATACAAATGTTGAATTATTATATCATACACCTTAAATTTAAATAATGTGAACACATCCGTGTCAGATTTACTAAAAGATAAAAATTAAATCATCCCAGACACCATCATTTCTTTATTAGATTGAATCCTTTTAAAATGTAACCAGCATTATAACGGTTTTGGTTAAACAGAATTTATTTTTTGTAATCTTAAACATATGGGGTCTCTTAGAGACTGACTAGCCCATCATTTATGAGCATGATACCATTAGTGAAAGATTCATAGTATTTTTTTAACCTAACATCAAAATAAAAAGAAAGATATGACTGCTTTTACCTCATATATATAACAGTATATGGAAGAATCTAGCCAGTGTAATAAAGCAAAAGGAAGAAATAAAAACTAAGAAATAAATTGTACAAAAAAAAGACATGTGTATAAAAAACATCTGAGAAGTCTACAAAATTCAAGAAGTAAATCAATAAATATAGCAAAATAGCAGGACATAAGGTCAATATAAATCCCTCAATTTCATAAATATATGTTAGAAATGAATAATTCATAATATCATTAAAATTTATGTAGGAATGCATTAAAGACAAGATGTGCACAATCTATACAATCAAACATGTTAAATACTACTATTGTAGTGGCCAGCAGACCCCCTAGCCATCTCCCCAATCAGCTTTGCTTTTAACCTACGTTTTTCTCTCCGCCTCCCTAGCCATCCCCCCAATCAGCTTTGCTTTTAACCTAGGTTTTTCTCTGCGCTCTCTTGTACAGTGTTTCCTGCAGTGAATCAAACCTGGAATTGTACAACGAACGAACTCAGGCCAGGCGAAACCAACTTCCTGGAGAGTGCTGACCACATCTCCTGACTGCAACACACTTGCTGACTTGCTCAGACCCTCTCCTCATCCCTTCCCCTTTTCCCCTTTTTAACCCATGAGTATAAAAACCCTGCCTTAAGCCCCAGGCAGTCGTTGGTGCTTTGTTTGAGATTTGTTTCTGGGTCTCTGCCGGACCGCCGGCAATAAATAAATCTCTGGCTTACCCTATCCGTTGTCTCCGAGTGGTTAATTGCCGTAACACTATCATATTTAATGAAGTCCTATTTAAATGGGGAAACATACTGTGATTATAAATTGGAGAACTTAATATTGTTGTAATGTCAATCTTATCAAAGTTTTCTTATAGATGTAGTACAATACCATCAATATCCTAATAAATATTTTGAATATATCCAATGGCTTGCTTTAAGATTTATATGAAATGGTAAATGATATAAAAAGCTAAACCAATTTTGAAAATGAAGATCAAATTTGATTTAGACATATTGATTTCAACAATTATTATAAATCTACAGTAATCAAGGCAGTGTGGTGTTGGCATAGGAACAGACACACAGATCAATGACACGGACTAGACCATCCAAAAAGAGGCCCTGACTTATGAGGCTGACTGATTTTCAAAGGTCTCCAAAGGAATTCTACGAAGAAAAAAGCATGGAAAATGTTTTGTATAGATGTATGAATTCCTGCTTTTTATTCTCCAAAGATTTTGGATATGTAGCTCTAAATTGAGGCTTCCAAATCAGTTTTTTTTTTTTTTTTTTTTTTTAACTTCCTAGAGGATACTGATAAGAAAACTCACCCTTTTTAGGGTAGGGGCAAAAAACTGAGGCTTAGTCAAAGCAGTAACCATGACACGTGACAGTAGGCAAGAATGGCAAGAAAGTGGTATTCATTTAGCAAGCTCTCTCCTCTAGAGCCTAAGGACAACATATATGACCCTTCATGGGTCATTCTTCATATCCACTATGTCTCATTCCACCCCAGAAACAGCACAGGCATTCACAAATACAGCCCCACTAGGTGTGTCCTGGCAGTAATCCACCGCCCGACGGAAGAAATTAGTTGCAGTCAGTGTCTTCTTTTGTTTCCACATTTACCTCATTACGGTTTTCTCTATACATATGGACTCTTGTTTAGGTTAGTGAGAAGGTTTCCTTGCACACCTAAAACAATGCTTCCCATAAATATTTTATATCATGCTACTTTCCTCGAAATTCTTCAACAGGGGGAGGAGGGATAGAGCAAAAAAAAAGAAGAAGAAAAAGGACCCATGGACCTGAACAACAGCGTTGTGATTGCTGGGGGAGGGGGTATAAGAGGACTAAAAGGTAATTGAAAATTTACCATAAAGAAAAAACTTTTTAAAGTTCTTAAGTTACTCAAACAAAACGCAAATTCTTGCATTGAACAGGTGGGCTCTACTCACTGGTCAAGATCTGCCCTACTCCCTGCTTCTAAGACCCTACCTCTATTCTCATTCCAACCCCGCTAACATTTCTGTTACCGGATGTTGCGCTTGTTAATGCCTATGAACTGTTCTTCCTGTAATCCCTGGGGAAGGTACTGATATAAAAAAAAAAAAATCCAATATATCTTAAGTTTCTTTCAGAGAATCCTTCCCTGAGACACACTATCTGAAGCAATCTCACCTGTCACTTTGTTTATAATATGTGAACCCCAGAGCAAAATTAAAATGTGTCTCTGTGTTCAAAAAGCATTAAACATTTCAAGACAGCAAAAGCACAGCATTAAGTTAAATACAGGGTCCTTCTGCATACGGGGCCCTGTGTGACCGCATGGTTGTCATGTTTATGAAACTGGCCCTGGGTTTGTCATCACCCTATTCTTTTTGTTTTCTAGCCTCTAACTTTGCTTTAGTCACATTCACATCACTTAATAGTACGTGACATGCCATTTACTTGCTTATTATCAATTTCTCCCCAGTGGAATGTACGCAGGAAGTAGCATTTTTTCCCACTGTCACAGTTGCAGCACTTTGAGTAGTGCCTGGAAGCAGAGGACAGTCACAAAATGCTTGTAGACTGTATAATGTACTAAAAAATTTTAAAAATAAAAAATAAAATAAAACCCCTTCTAAACAATACATTTGCAATACTATGGCTCCTTATACTAGTGTTACTGGGAAAATTCAAGATGGAATGATATATTTTAAAGGAGTAATATGAATGTAAACAAAGTAGATTACTTTTCATGATAACTCTGGTTAAAACAATATTTTAATAATGAATTAGCTGAAAATTGTTTTTTGAAAGGTATGTCACACTTTAGATAAAATTTGGTTATTACCTATTGTAAAATCTTTAAAATGTATTTTACTGGTATTAAAATGTAAAGTTTCAGGCGAGGTTTTGTTTTGACATTAAAAATTTAAAAGATGTGAATACTGAAACAGAGTGTGAACTGACACATTTAATTCTGATCAGACTCTAATCTTCTGATATCATAGTTGTAGAGCATGTTTTAGTCACTTTGCCTGAATACATCTCTTCTGTTGGTTTTTGTCTTTGTTAACGTTTTTAATTTCTTATGAAAGTAAACCTTTTAATATTAAAATGAGTAGGCTATATGGTCTTTATTAATCCCCTTGGTAATATGTTTCTCAAGTTTGTGAGTAATTATGACCTTGGAAATGATGAGGAAACTAACACGTAAAGTAAATACGTAAAGTAAAATAAATGTTGCAATATTTCTACTTGTTGAAATTTCTACTCATTTTTGCAATATTAATTATCAACTATGTTCTGTTAAACCACATTTTTTTCTGATAAATAATAGGTCTCCTTTATTAATATCTCAGTCTGCTTCCAATAACTGCTTATGTCATTTTGATTATTAAAATACAGTAGCTTATGATAATAAGACAATGTCTATTTAAAATGTCAACATATCTTAATCTGTCTTATTTTTCCCATGAAGACTAGATATATGGTCTCAGCAGCTCTGAGTAGGAAAAGAGAGGCATAGGATGCTTTCTCACCATTCCCCCTCCCTTGCTTCTCCATTGTTCTGAAAGAAAAAAAGTGTTAAGTGTTTGTTTGTTCTTTGATTATTTTCCCTAACGCAGCTGAATTGACACATAAAACTGAAAATAAAAAAATATATTTTATACTAATTAATTTTATCGATATTTAGAGATATCCTGTCACTTGTCTGGAACTATTTCAAAAACTAAAGGTAAGTGTTAATGTTATTTCAGGTAATGACAAGCATTACAAAAAAAATTAACCAGGACCACTGAATAAAGATAGGCAGAATAAGGGTACTTTCATATTTTTATGTCATAAATTGACCTTCCTGAGATCAATCACATTTGTGCTAAGATTTTTTTTTAAAGATAAGATCCTTGTAAATAAAGAAAAGTGGATAATGTACTTAAGATGATATACGTTTGAGTTTGGGGGAACTCAAAGAAGGTAGCATGAAGTTTGAGAGAAATGAGGTCATCATCTTGGGCAAACATCAGATAACAAAAATCAATGTAAGCCCCGGACATTATTTTAATTTAAACAAAAGGTGATTTTAATCCATTAGGAACATTCTAACCAGATGTATAGCATATTCTAATTCATATTTAAAGGATACACTGTTGTTATCAAAGAATAGATAATAGAAATAATTTAAGTGATAAATATAGTAGAGAATGTGGATTTAGGATGATAGAATGAGAGTTTAAATTTTAAAAAGTATGACAGATTAAACTCACTTTTTTCTCTTTAATAAGATGAAAAACACGAGGAAAGAAACAGATTTGGGAGCATAAGAATAACCAATGTGTCAGTTTGTATAATGTCAAGTCTGGAATTTTTATTGCATATTTAATTAGAGATTTCACATATCCATTTGAATTCTGCAAAGAAATCAGGGTTTGTAGAATTTTATTACAGTAATTGTCCTATAAATTGCACTTCCTTGATTTATTGCAGTCTCCTCCCACATTGCCTTTGGCATTGCCAAGCCAAGTGTTGTGCCTACGTGAACATTGACAAACATGGTACAAGCAGAAGTTTGGAAAGGCTTTGTGCAATGGAGCTGATTTGCCTTTTGCTGCAGAAGTTCCTATAAGTTAGCTGAAGGCTGGACTACTGGGCAGAAACACACACACACACACACACACACAAACACGCGCGCACACTTTCCAAATTGAGTCCTCCTTGATTCACAACCCACAAAAATACCAACAACCTGTAACTGTATTTCAGGGGTTATCCTCAGAAGAATCATCCAATTCATACAAACCACACATTCTGACACGCAGGATCAGGAGCATATGTTATTAAAAACAAACCAACTATGATTTGTGATTTTTTTTCTATACAAAACTAGATTACTAATACTTGCTAGATGTAACTTTAGGAGAGACTTGAAACTAGAGAAGCAGGCAACCCACAAACATCAACTACATGGGAAGAATCTCTCAATATTATTTCTGACAATGACATTTGAATCTAACACTATTTCAAATTTAAAAAATAATAATTAAAGATGACTCAGGATGAACCACAGGGGTTTAGTAATGAGTAGCACAGGAAAAAAATGAAGCAGCAAAATTGACAGAAGTGGAGCCGTCGGTGAAGTAATTGGGAGAAACAAAATGTGGTTGCAGCAGGAGGCAGCAAATTGTGTCAAATGTTTCTGTTTGTTCAATTAAGATAAAACTAGAAATTTGGACATTTTGGTTGACAATATGAATATCTTTCGCTACAGTCACAGAAATCAGCTCAAGACAGTGATAGGGATGGAATCCTGACTTCATTCTCAAGTATATGAAGGTAGAAAATAAACACAATGATACATGGTGATTTCCTGGAGAATCGCTGAAGTAAATAGAAGGTAGGAAAAATAAGAACATAGCGACAGAGGCCTAAGCGATATTAGAAAGATAATGAATAAATGAAATATATAGATAGAATTATGAACTGAATGTATACCTCTGAAATTACTGTGCAGAAACCCTACCCATCTATATGATATTTGTAGGTAAGATCTTGGGTGGCAATTAAGTTTAGATGAGGTCATGAGAGTAGTGCTGCCATGATAGGGTCACTGTCCTTATAAGAAGGACAGTGATAAGCACCCTTCTTCTCTCTGCCTTATGAGGCGACAGCAAGACTGTGGTCATCTGCAAATCAGAAAGTGCTTTCACCATCATCAAATCTTAGTGACACTTTGCTCTTGGACTTGCCTGCCTTCAGAACTGTGAGAAAATAAATTTTCGTTACTGACGTCATTAAATCTATGGTTTTCTGTTGTACCCCAATCTGAAGAAGACAGATAGATTATAGATAGCAAATGGATAGATAGAGAGATATGTACGTGCAAACATACATCTGTTCCTAGACAGCTGAGTAGCACTAAAGTATGTGACTATGTTCATCCTAATAATCATCCATCACAAAGAGGGAAAGTGACAACATAAAAGAGAAATAAATGTCTCAAGTGCTTTTATGTATTTTAATCTGTAACACATGGAAATTTCATACACCCAATGATTTCATTCAAAATTAAACATAAGAAATACATAAAATATTTTCCAGTTTAAAATGGTATAAATAAATGTCTGTATTTTCAAATATACTTTTTATAAGCAAAAACGGAGTGTAACTTATTATGTATAATAAAATAAAAAAAATCATATTAAGTTTTAAATTGTTATAATTTCTCAAATGAGAATCCTAAGTCCAACAAAAGACATGATATTTAACTGTAATTTAAATTTGGAGGACAACCCAATTGACCCTCTTTCAGTTACTCAAAGAGTAAAAAGAAAACATTCTTCAGACTCTTGTTCATTACCCTGCCTTTCTTATTTGCAAATTTCACTTTATTTTTCTATCTAAAAATAATAATAAATATTTTATTTATTGTTTTTAGACAGCGGGAAGCAGGGAGAAAGAGAGGGATAGAAACATCAATGTGAGAGAAAAACATCAACTGGCTGCCTCTCCTACACACCTGACCAGGGCCCAAATTACAGCCCAGGCACATGACCTGACCGGGAATTGAACTGGTGACGTTTTTCTTTGTGAGACATCACCCAACCAATTGAGTCATACCAGTCAGGGCAAAATTAATTTATTTTAATTTTATAGCTAATTATAAATCTAGGGGTTATCATTTTAATGCTACTTAATAATTAAAAACATATTTGTTTCAGCACAAGAAAAATGTCATTTTTAGATAATGTGGTTACAATCACTAAGCAAATATGGTGTTAACTAACTAAAACTAATCAGAGAAACTGAAAATAATTACTTAAGTGGCTTTTTTTCAAATGGACCAAAGGTTTATAGAAACTAAGTGCATTCAAAACTGTTAAAAACTTAATAATATGTGACAAGATAACATTTACATAGACCCAGAAAGCAGTTAAAATAAATATTATTTAGTCTTCTAAATATTTTTGACATTGTTTAATGATTATCTATGAATATAATCAAAGTACTTTGTCTTTCACTAAGTCTTTAATAAATAAAATTATTTTCTTGTGTATAGATTTTATAAATGTATCCATCTGCATTTAACCACAGGTTCACATTAACTGTAGTAACATATTTCTGTGAATGTATGACTTAATAAGTGAATTTGGCAAAATAGCAGAATACAAAATAAATATTCAGAAATCAATGGCATTCTTGTACACCAAAACAATGAATTATCAAAAAAGAAACATACAAACAAACAAACAAAAGCCATTTACTACAGCAACAAAAAATAAAGTACTGAGGAATAAATTTAACCAAGGAGGTAAAAGACGTGTACTCGGAAAACTATAGAAGGAAGAAATTGAGGAAAATACAAATAAATGGAAGCCTATACTGTATTCATGGACTGGAAGAATTAACATCATTAAAATGCCCATAAAACACAGAGCAATCTCTAGATTCAATGCAATTCTTACAAAAACGCCAATGGCATGTTTCACAGATCTAGAAAAAATACTCCAAAAAGTTATATGGAACCAAAAAAGACCCTTTATAGCCTCAACAATCTTGATAGAGAAGAACAAAACTGGAGGGATCACAAACCTAATATCAAACTATACTACAAGGCCGCTGCAATCAAAGGTCTGGTACTGGCATGAGAACAGACGCATAGATCAATGGAACAGAATAGAGAGCCCAGAAAGAAACCAATGTGTCTGTCTTCAATTGATGTTTGACACTGGGGGCAGGAGCATACAATGAAGTAAAAATAGTCTCTTCAATATATGGTGTTGGAAGAACTGGACTGGTATATGCAAAGAAAGGAAACTAGACCACCAGCTTACACCATACACCAGAAAAAAGTCAGAACAGATAGAAGGTTTAAATATAAGCCATAACACCATAAAAATCCTAGCAGAAAACATTGGCAGTAGAATTTCAGATATCTCATGTAGCATTATTTTTGCTAATGCATCTCTAGGACAAGGGAAATAAAGGAAAAAATAAACAAATGGGACTCCATTAAATAAAAAAGCTTCCAAATGGCTTAAAAAACCATCATCAAAATGAAAAGGGAACTGACTGCATGGGAGAACATATTTGTCAATGATACATCAGACAAGTGTCTAATCTCCAAAATATATAGAGAACCTATATGATTCAACACCAGGAAGACAAATGATCCAATTAAAAACTCAACAAAAGGACCTGAATAGACACTTCTCCAAAGAGGACATCCAGATGGCCAATAGACAGATGAAAAAATCTTCGACATCCCTAGCTATCAGGGAGATGCAAAGTAAAACCACAATGAGATACCATTTCACACCTGCTAAAATGTCTATCTTTAATAAATCAACAAACAGCAAGTGCTGGTAACAGTGTGGAGAAGTGGGAACCCTAGTGCATTGTTGTTGGGAATGCAGATTGGAAGAGCCAGTGTGGTAAATAGTATGGAATTTCCTCAAAAATAAAAATAAAAATAAAAATGAAATCGCCTTTTGACCCAGGGATTCCACTACTGGGAATATACCTTAAGTGTTCTGAAACACCAGTTTATAAGATTTTCTGCACCCCTATGTTCATAGCTGCACTATGTGCAACAGCAAAGAGTCGGAAGCAGCCTAAGTGCCCATCGGAATATGAATGGATGAAAAAGTTGTGTTACATTTACACAATGGAATACTACCTAGCAGAAAAGAAAGAACGAATTCCTACCTTTTGGGACAGCATGGATGAAACTGGAAACTATTATGCTAAGGAAATAAGATAGTCAGTGAAAGATACAAAAGCATATGATCTCCCTTATATGAGGAATCTAACAAACAAAATAAACTAATGCACTAAATAGAACCAGAGTCATGGAAACTTAGAATAGACAACAGTAAGAGGGGAGGAGGAAAGTGAGGACTGTTTGAAAAAAAGAAAGAAAGAAAGAAAGAAAGAAAGAAAGAAAGAAAGAAAGAAAGAAAGAAAGAAAGAAAGAAAGAACAAAAGAAAGAAAGAAAGAAAGAAAGAACAAAAGAAAGAAAGAAAGAAAGAAAGAAAGAAAGAAAGAAAGAACAAAAGAAAGAAAGAAAGAAAGAAAGAACAAAAGAAAGGAAGAAAGAAAGAAAGAAAGAAAGAAAGAAAGAAAGAAAGAAAAAGAAAGAAAGAAAGGAAGAAAGAAAGAAAGAAAGAAAAAGAAAGAAGGAAAGAAAAAGGAAAGAGAAATAAGGGAAGAAAGTAAGATTAAAATAGAGTACTTTATCACATGGATTAAATAAAAAAATATATATGGAGTGCTAAATTAGGGTCCAGTAAATGTTAGTTACTCTTAATAAGTGATTAAATATTCTTCTCCAAAATTATAACTGGCTGGATAGCATTCCATTGTATTGATACACTGACATATGTTAAATAAACATATATTTATATAATATATATTTAAAACAAAGGTAAAGGGATTAGTCAAAAACATATGAAGGACTCATGGAAGTGGACAACAGTGTGGGAATTAACTATGAAATTGGGGGGTGCTGGGTGTAGGGTGGCAAAGGGAGATAATTTTGGGACAACTATAAGAGCATAAACAATAAGACATTAGATGAATGTTTTATAAAAAATAAACAAACTATAGTAACTGTCTTTTAGACCTGTGACGAACCTCTGTGGCAATGCCTTGGCTAGAATTGCTGTAGATCTTCTTGTGTAGAATATATCATAGGAGATAACACCATGATTCCATAGCAATAGTTACAAGTTTTGGACTAAATTTTAATCCCAAGATGATGTCGCTCTGCTCAAGGACTACATGGAAAATACTGTTTTGATGATGAGGAATGGGATCTGAAGCTGACTGATAAATGCAACAAGATGCCCAGGAGAGATGTCTGCTGAACTTCTTGGGTTCACTCTTCCACTCACAGTTGTGGAGGCCCTGAGTAAATCACTCTTGAATCTGAGCTCCTCGCATGCATGCAGCTCTCCTATTCAAACAAACTTTATTAAAAATATATTAAGACACTGCTGACCGGCAATTTTACACAGAAGCTATCTCATGTTACCGGCTATTATTTCGTAATTGAGTATGAAAGCGAAACAATCTAATAAACTCCAATATACTTTATTAATACATAACGAATTGAAATGAAACTTTGTACATATCTTCTATATAGGTTTTAATAATTTTTTGGTATGATAAACTGTATAGCAATCACGTGCAACGGTACACAACAGGTTTTGCAAATACATCTGGTTTTGTTGCACTTCCCTTTTGAAGAGCGTACTCTACATGTTCTAGTTGGATTCTTTTTTTACACCAGTGGCTATTTTTTCTAAAACATGGTCTTTTAGTTGTCCTGGAGGCCTGATTGGTGAATCGATGTAAGGAGCCCTTTCAGAGGCGGCAGGCTCTGTGCTGCACTCATTTGAATCAGCAGCTGTCCGTTCCCTAGCTACTTCTAGTTGAATGTTCTTGTATCGTATTTTATTTTGAAAATTGTAATTACAGTAACTTTTGAATGCATTGAATACAGCACAGTTGATGAGAAAGAATGCTACTTTTTTAATAGTATTTTATACTTTTCCGAAAGATACTGCTGTTCGCCAAAGACTGGTCTGCTCGATCGACCCCTTTCATGTATTCGTTGTGGTCTAATATGCACTCAGGTTTAAGTATGTCTTCCATAGAATTCCTCTTTTGCTTTCCAGTGGATTTCATAGAGACATTGGAAATAGTTGATATTATATTCACTAGTCTTTTATCTTTCCATGATATAAGCAAAATTGGTCCTTTCCATAAAAATGTAATTTCCCCTCTCTGGAGATTCTTTGACTTTTCTTTTAGTACCTTTGGCGAACCACTGCTCTCCCTTATGGTACCTCCGATTAGTGTTTTCTTTTCTAATAATATTTCAGCTGTAGAAACGCTATTATAATAATGATCTTGATATACATGGTGCCAAGAATCAAGATATGGCTCTAAGACAGATAATATAGTTTCTTGTAGCTTTTTTCCATTACCCAAATATATCTTGAAGTTGCAAATGTAGCCAGTCTCACTTTCACAAAGCATTCTCACTGAAATCCCATATTTTGTTATCTTTGCCAAATTATATATTCTGAAGCTGATACATCCTCTATAGGGTACCATTGCTTCATCGAGGGATAACTCCTGTTTAGGTATATACAAAAACTGAGCTTTAGGAATAAAGTGATCAAAAAGAGGTTTAATTTTATATAGTCTGTCTTCACTAGATGTATTTTGTGAATTGTCATTAAGAAGGAAAAACGTAAGAATTTCCTCAAACCTCTTTCTGCTCACTTTTAGGAAATATTAGTGCTTCAACCAAAGGGTCCATTGAGCAGTAAGCTCTTCAATGTGACTTTTTAGTTTATCCCCATCAATATCAATAAACTGAGAAACTTCTTTATATCTCTAGTGGTAATTTCTATCCATGTTAACGATTTAGCAGGGTTTTTATAAAATTGTTCCATTTAGCAGTGGTATAAATTGGTTTGAGAAACAACTAAGTCAAAAAAATCATTATCACAAAGTAAATCCATGACTTCACTGATGCTCTGTGGATCACTAAGTTTGACAGTTACACCAGAAATATTTTAATATTCCTTGAAAGTTGGTATAATATCATTTTCAATCCACTCTTATTCAAAGTCACCTTTACTTTCAGATTCTATTAATTTCTTCTTTTCCCTTTTGGTGGTCTAATATCAGACTGATAACTGTGTTCTGACAAACAACCAGTTTACAAATCACTACAATATATTTCAAAATCACTTGGACAATCAGATGAAGTATCTGCATATAATTCATTGAAAAATTATTCACCATCAAAATCCTTCATGGTTGAAATTTTTGTAATACTAAAATTGTGACAAAAACCTAAATAATAAAGTGACCATGAATAAACAAGATAAAGAGAGATTTTACAATATCTTATATTACCCCAAATTTTAGAAATTGAAATAGCTAATACAAGTGCAAACACGAGCTAACTCATGATTGGTCAACAACATTTGGGCAGGGAACAATGTATTAATTTTAGAAAGGTGTTGGGGTCACAGAAATGTTCTAAGGATGTTAAAGTTCTCAGAAAGGTACTGGGGTCCCAGATTAGTGGGGAATCGACATAAGAGACAGCCATTAGATAAGGTATGCAAGAAGAAGGCATTCTGATGTCCAAAATGAGTGGCAACTATCAGGGGACTCAAAAAACCTCAAAGTCTAAGTCCACATTATAAGTGGCTAGGGACTTGGAGAAATAAATTAAGATCAGGATTTCAGATTCTTTTCAATAGCAGTTTACATTCAATATTAGTCTTCATTATTTTATGGGTACAGCATGGTGGTTAGGCAATCATGTATATGATTATTTTGATCATCAAAATCAAAATCAAAGTCAGCACAAGTCAGACTCTTAAAAATCATTAGGGTGTCTGACAGTATGAAAAAATTTCCTGCAAGGAATTATAGATCTATTTATTGCTAATTAGAATGTCAAAAGCCAAAGCTGAAAAATTGATGGATATGGGTCAATTAGTTAAAAGCTGTTAAGAGTGTTTGTTACCTAACTCTAAGATTCTCAGGCTGGGCTAAGTTTTCCATGTAACAGGTTAGATAGATACTAGGTCATCTGCCAACCTCAAGAAAATTTCTGTGCAACAAAATACACTGTAAAACACCAAAAAATCCCCAACCCAGCAGCTCATCCTCCATAATATTAATTTGGCTTCAAGAGACCCAATGCTTAGCTAAATAAATAGGACCCTTGGTTTTCAAAGAATTAAGCACTCCACCCTCTGGCACACCTACTAATTTTATGTCTAAGAACTACAGTCCTGAATGCTGTTTGTATCTACAAAAAATGGCAGACTCTGACTCAGACAACTTAGAATCACAGTGGTGATTATGGGACACATTCCAATTAGACAGGATTGTTTCTTCAAGAAGGGCACTGGAAAATGAGGCTTCCCAAATCAAACAACCCGTATGGGACACATTCTAATTATCAAGCAGAAGCTCCCAAAGGTTTCAAGACTGTTAATATGGCTTAATTGAAAGGTTCATTGTAAAGAGCTAATAAAAAATGAGTGACATAAGACATTCACGACATACCTAAAACAAGTTTTAAGGCTGAGATGATGTTTACTACTGCTCCCTTTTCTCCTTTACATGAGCACTCATTCTACGTGTTGTTTATCTGAATAAATCTGTCCCTTTGCATAAAACAACAAGACCATAAATAAAAGTCTGTTACCAAGGCTTGTCACCTAAAACACCTAGGCCTCCCTCATTGCCCCCTCCCAGGAGTCCATCATCAAGACACTTGCCCAGAAATCAGGGTCTCATTTGCAATAAACTGAGTCACTGAGGACTATTTTCATTTCATATATTTTGCCACAAGCCAGTTCAGTGTGAAATTACAATTTTAAGAACACCTCTAGACAAATGTTTGTGTGTATGTATCACAGGAGTTTAATGATCCACATTTACTTTCAATGATCACAAAGTGAAAAATATTCCAATGCCAAAAATTTCTTCTTTTATAAAATTTTGAAGGCCCAATTAAAAGGTTGTTTTGTTCTCTCATACTCTGGAATTATTATTTGCCTTACTTTTTTATGTATTTCCAAATCCATTTGATCATTAGATTTTACAAAATTAGTTTCACTTCAACTCTCATGATGACTTTTATACTTGTCACAATGATATTTTGACAGAAAGATGTTCAAATTCCCCATAGAAATACAGCATTCAGGATCATAATTATAGTCACTTCAATATAAAAAGGTGTCTTATGTTTACTTAATAATTATAAATACCTAAAATTATAAGCAATTTTGAGCCATTTGCCATGAATAATTTTGACACAATTGCTAACAATTGAGCATTTGAGCCATAAAAGCAAGCATCATCCAGGAAAGGATAAAAGTAAATCAATAGATATTTATAAATATGAACTAAGTTGAGTTACTAGGTTGGAAAATGAATACTTAATTTACTCGAAACAAATATTTCCTAAAATAAAACTTTATAATTATGTATGCCAATGCTGAAACACTGAAAATATGTTTTTTTTTTCATTTTAACTATTTTTATAGCCAGTTACATGCATTACAACCAAGAAAATCCTTCATTTGTTAGAAATCCATATTGTCATTATTGATTTCAAGTCAATAAAATTGAGTAAAAAAATTTAAGTTATGATATTAGGAGGTTTGTCTTTATTTTGATTAAATTTTTAGATCTCTCCAATCTTGCATTTCTTTCCTAATTAATGTAAGTTTCCAAAGGAGAGAGCTAACATGATGTACTTTTATTTAATTAATCATATGCCTATCTTAAGAATAGTTAGGCTCAAACTATTTTTGAATTTATTTAAGACCTGTTTCTATATAAAAAACTATCTAGCAGATTTCATTGCAGTTTGGATCTTGGAGTTAAACTATATGTTGGCTGGTTCTCACTGGTGTATAATGATTTTGATTATGTAAGAAGTGAAGCTAAAAAGAGTATGACCGTGATTTTATAAATCCAATCTATAGGCAGTGTATTTGCAATAATAGATAGTACCTAACTATGCCTCCTATCACTACTGGCTGAACGCAGTAGAAATAATGAGTGCTCACCAATCATTCAAATACATAATTTGCTTAAGTGAGCAGAGGAATTAAGCCTATCAATACTCACTATTTTCATATGAAGACAATTCTTTACAGGAATTACATGAATGAAATTATAAATATACAATGAGGTTAGTTTGAATTATGCATAACAATCTTCATTTTATAAATTCACATGCAAATATTACAATTTCCTGGTGATAAACACAAATAATAATAAGTGCTCAAAGATTATAAAGGTATTCCTACTTTGAATGTGAAATATGTATGTGATTATTTACGACAATGCTTGAGAGCAATAACAGGTTTTTTAAAATGTTAATGGCGTTTTAAGACACGTGCTTATAGGCTTTGATATAAATAAAAATGAAAAATTGTCTGGGAAGACAAACTAACATTAAATATTACATTTTCTGAGTTAAGCTTACAGTGTATTTAGTCCTAGGATCTTAAAAGCAAGGAATGAAATAATATCATTTAATTCAAATGGTGGTTATTTCAGAAATCTATCTTTTTAGACTCCATAATTTCTCACTTTAAAATCATGCTAAAATCCTCCTTCTAAATCTCTCTGAACTCTATACCATCAGAAGTACTGAAAAAAATTAAGGAAGATATAGCTTACAATTAATTTGGCTCTTCTCTTTTATTAAATAAGTTTTTTAAGTACAAATCAATCATCATGGAAGAAACCATTTTCATGTTTTTGTAAGCAATGAAAATTGTTTTCTGTGGAGAATGAAAGGTAAAGCATGTCATTGTCTATTAATTATTATAGTGATAAATATAGAAAGAATTTTTAAAATGGCTATCTTCAGCTCTATATTTAAATCCAAGTAAGTTAAATGTGGGGCAATGAATCACTCTGTGTTCCCTGAGAACTTTCTGAATCATTCAGTTACACAGGTGGTACAGACACATCTGTACGTCTTCCCATCCTGGCCACATTATCTCCATGCTTTCAGAATCCAATACCAAGCCTCATAGCTCTTTGAACTGGTTAATGCGCTACATGTCCAGAAACGAAGGAAGAGTATTCCTAGTACTCTTATTATAGACATATATTTTACTGAAGCATCTCAACGTCGTTTAAATAAGAAAAACACCTTCTGCTCATTTATTTTTTTAAGAATTGTCCCTCAAGCATGTTATGATGCACATATTGAATTCATCACCAGAGAGTGTTTGTGCTAAACATGTCATCCAGATTCCTATTACTTTTCTGTTATTTTGGGCTATGTGTATACATTTATTAATTTATTTATTTTACTTCACATCTAATAAAATATTCATCTTTTCTCTGGCTTAGTAAAGGCAAGAGTTGTCACTAGAAGATGAGAAAAATCTGGTGTTACCGTCTGGCTCTCAGCAAATTTGACCTTCCTTAAAATGGTAGTACTAAGAGAGGAGATGGGAAAAAAATATGGTCTTCTTATGAGTACTTGATTAGAAAATGTTGTTAATAGTGTCACTATTAATCTATTGTCTCTTAGTTGTGACTATTTCTCCGACTAATGACTACAATAATCTGAGTCATGGAAAACTCAAATGCTGCTTCATTTGGAGGTGCACAGAGTGTAATTTTTAGCATCCTGTGGGACTACCACGCTGCTTATTCCCATAACATACTCCTGCTCCACCTTTTACAGGTTCAGTCACCCCTGTTACTGGTAATCTCTTCTCCATCCCTTGCTGAACAGGAGGACTTCCTGAGAGGGAAGTTGATAGCAAAGTTCTTAATCCTCACTACTATCCAAGATATTTTCTACACATGGCATGAGAAGAAGCAATAAGCAGGTGAGAACTCTGGGCTTTCTTTTGCTCCACATGCCAGTGGCAGTATGTTTTCTGAAGTCTCAGTGACTCCCCAAATTTCCCAAATGAAACAGTATTAGCATCTGGATGAAAGACAGAAGCTAGACGGTTCTAAAAAAAATACCATTTTCCCCATAAACCTACACCCGCAAGCAGCTTGGTGTGTTCACTCAGCATGTCACTCCCAAGTAGTCCGATAGGCACCTCTTCAACTCTCTCCCTCTCAGTGTCAGTGGCTGGCAGAGGACGAACGTGGTGCTGGACAACGGTTGGTATGAAATGGCCATCACTTGATGACTCTAGCAGAGCTTAGCAGACCATAAAGCAGGTGTTCGCATGAACTTAGAAGGTAGTGTATGTATTAAAATATTTGATTCTCTCATTTGTTTTTTAACAACAGTTTCAACTCCAAAGGGTAAGTGCCACTTGGAGGTTAAGGGGTGGAGGGATTGAGCAAAAAGGAAAAAGGACTCATCGCCACAGACAACAGTGTGGTGATTTCTGGGCGAAGGGAGTATAAGAGGACTTCATGGTAATGGGAAAAATACAATAAATATTAAATAAAAAATAAAAAGAATAGCTATCAAATGGAATACAAAGTTGGGCTAAAATATTTTATTTTTAGTTTTCCTAGCACAGATATGTTGTGCATACAGTTGTATTTTTGGGAAGACCGTGAATGCTGCCCTTGAGGAAACATTTCTTCCTGCTACATTGCTTTTCATGTATGTTTACCATAAAGATTTAAATGTATATGTTTTCTCATTTCAAATTTAAGTTCTAGATTATTAGATCTATTATACAAATTTTTTGAAATATTTAATAATGTGAATGCTTTGAGATTCCCGAGAGTTTTAGTGTATAGCTTATAAAACTAGATTCTTCATCTTCCATCTGCTTAGAGTATTATTTTAGGACATTCTTTTTCTGAAAAATTTTACTTAAAATACTTGCTTTTTTCCTGCTTTTTTTTTAACCTCAGTAAGGAAACTTAGTAACTATTTGAATTCTCTTTTGATAGCAGCTGCATTCTTGGTGATTTGAAAATATTGACAGACTGCCTACGCCCACATGCTGGGCCAAACTGTGATTAAGGTTTTACATCCCTCACGTTTATCATTTCTGCTCCACTTGTTAACACTTCAGCTTCAGGTGTTAAAAAATAACTACTAGTGGGATGATTCACAATTATTAATTTGTATCATAACTGTATCAGTGTAAAACTCCCCTTTTTGCTGTAAGTGATTTGTTAATTTCACAGCAAAGGTATAAATTTCTTTCAGAGGTAAAGGCAATAAAGAGCTGTAGTTGGCCTTGGAAGATTAATAAATCTGTTAAAGCATATTTCAAATTCAACTGGGTATGAAAGCAATTAAAACATTAATTTGTATATGATCAGCTTTGAGAGTAATAAATTAAAATGTAACACATTTAAAGGAGCTTTCATTATTGTTCATGCATGATTTCATTTAGGGACTTAATATTATGGATACATTTTTTGGGTATTTTCAGAATTTTTTAAGGTACCAATTATTTTCTACATTTACAAAATTTGCTTTTAAATAATATATTTTAAGTCCATAGAAGTCCCTAAATTGATGTCACCTTTCTTTTTTTTGTACATTATCATAATATAAAAGATAGGCTTTATTTAATAGAAATTATGTCCTGACCATTGTGGTTCAGTTGGTTAGATTTCTGGTTGGGGTTCATGTCTGTGTGTTGGGCTTAGTTTATTTCTGTTCCATTCTCATTCAGTATTATTTTAATTTTCTTCTATAAGCACTCTAATCTCACCAAATTAATATAGTTTAACTGTATGAACTGAAATTTCATCATTATTTATTACATGGAGAGCAAGCGAATAAAATCAAATCTGAATATTGGATCGCTGTCAGAAATTTTAATTGATATAAAAACTGTGTTACAGACTTTGAATGTATATGAGAACCAGCCATTACATTTCATCCTGTGGAAGTTTAAAGACATGTTCTCTGTAAATAATGTTTTCTTTGGATAAGCAGTTATCAAGAAATATTTATTTTAATATATTTTTAAAATTTATTCTATATTTCTTACAGTTATCCAGATAAACAGAATAAAATATATATCCAGTTTACATATATTAACTATTAGATATATAATATATATCTATATTCTATATCTATAGTCAGAGAGAAAGATTGAAGTTGAGATTTTAAGGAATTGACTCACTTGATTATGGGGGCTGAATCCAAAATTGGAAGGGCAAGCCAGAGGGCTGAAAATTCAGGTTTCAGTGGATGTTGCAATCTTGGGTCCATAATTCACAGTGCAGACCAAACAGGCTGGAAATTCAAGCAGGGTTTTTATGTTTACTCTTGAGTTCAAAGCTTTCACTCCTAAGGATTTTAACTGATTAAATGAGGCCCACCATTATAGAAGGTGATCTGGTTTATTCAATGTCTCCTGATTTATATATTAATCACATCTAAAAAATATCTTAAAAATATGTTCACAGCAACATCTAGACTTGATTCGGGCCAAACAATTGGGTACTCTAGCTAGTCGAGTGGACACCTAAAATGAACTATCACATGGTCCCTGTAATTATGTACATGATTCCTCCATGCAGGTACTATGAAATGCAATGTTGAATGGATCATATCTTCAAATTCTCTCCCCAACTCTGGGACTCATTTAAAATATGTGCTCCCATTTTATCAGTTTCAGAAGAAACAGGTTCTTACTCAAAGCCTTTTAGTTTTCCCATCATCCTGCACTGCTTTCCTGTTTGATATCCTTAAGGCCCTGAGAAGGTTTTTTTATTGCTCTTTCCCGAATTAGTCTAAGACCTAAGTCTTAACCACAGATTGGTCCCTTGTATTGCACTGTTAATTATTTTTATTTTATAGTCCCATAGCATAAATCACCAAATATTTATGAAATTTAATACCTGAGCACTTGAACATTTGATCCTAGAATCCTTACCTATAGAAATTTCAGCTTCAGTCCTTAGGAATTGTATTTTATTTTATTATTTTTAATGCACTTTTCCATTACTATTTATGACCCTTATACTTTCTTCTGCCCCCACACCCCCACCAAATCACACACTGTTGTCCGAGTCTATTTCTCCTTTCTCATTTTTTTTTCTGTTTTGCCTGATCCTTCAACCCACCCTGCCCCACTTGAGAACTGGTGGTCTTGTTCTCTATGAGACTGTCTCTACTCAGTCCCTAAGAATTTTATATTGCAGTTCCTTTCCATGGAATCCAGCAGAACACAGCCATGTGACAAAGACAGATGAATTTGTTTAAGCTAAAGATTTTGACTTTTAAAATATATACTTATAAATAAATAATATTATACATTACCATAGTTTAAGTCAACAAGCTACAGTTTGGTTTAATCAATATTACAATTTAAGAACTAGTCTTTGAGATTGATTATACATCTAAATAACTTGTGGCTCAAGGGAAGAAAATCAAATAGAAAATATTACGTAGTGTGTGTTGGTTGTTATTAACTATGTTTTGTAATAAATTATATATGATCAAAAATAGCTGGATTACAAGGAAAAGACAATGGTCATCAAAAAAATGTCTAAAAATGTGGAGTTTGAAAGCTGTAAAAGATCTGAAAGTACATCTTTCAATTTAAACTCAGTCTGCATCCTCCTCAGCTCAGGCTATCATTATTTTCATCCTAATTCCTCACAGGCATCCTAAATAAAGTCTACTGCTTTCTTCTTGGAAGTATCTAGTTACAAACCTGGCTAATCCTTGGGCCCAAATTAACACTTAAACCCGTGCCATTTATTTTCATAGCATCCTAGACCGATAACACAGAGTTGGAATTGATCCTGGATTGCATGGGACATATGAGGTAATCTCCGTATGCAGGCAACTGCTGGAATCCAATGCAGTCCTCTTTGTTTTATATAACCCCCAAACGGCACTCATACAAATCACTCATCTAGTGAATCATTTACTATATGTAGAGGACTTTACTAGGTTTCTGGTACTTGTAAGGGGACATTGCTGGCATTAAAATCATTGTGCGAATGGTTGATGCTCTTGAAAGTATGATTGATTCCTCTTTCATTCTCTGAGAGTTCTAATTAAAAATAAACAGTCTGTACAATGATTAAAGTATGGCCCTGCCTGCCACAACCACTGTTACCAATTCTAATTTCTTTGAACAGCCACATAGCAAATATGAGATGAATTATGAATCTTTCCCACCAAAGCCTTGTAATCCCAAGATATATCTCTTTTTACCCAAAAAAAGAGACAAAGAAGCAACAATAGAGCAGATACCAAAAGTGTATCAAGACAAACTTGTGACTCTCTCCACATGGAATTCATGGCAAACAAATAAACTACAAGAAATCTAGTAAAGTTTAGAGATAGTGGCAATAGCTCAAAGAAACAATAAACTTGAACTGAAAAAAAGCCAAGGTTTAAAATGGTCCTTACACTATTCGCTGGAGAATATAAATGGAAAAATCCACCTTACAGGATAGAGTACCAATCCATAGGCATTAATGAGTTTAGAGGCATGTCCAAACACACTTGCATGAATTTACTCACACTTCTTCCTTTACCTTTTCTACAAACACAACTCCTACCTATCCTTGTAAGTCTATCTTGTGTAATTATCTTGCCTATGAAATCATCTAGCTCTTTAACAGAACTACTTCTCTTCAAAATGCTTTTACAGAACTCTTCCCATAGATTTGCAATGTTTAGGACACTACAGTTTATTTAACAACTTTCTCTATGAGTAGAATGTGAGCACATTTGCATGCTCAGTGCCCGTTTTCTAATGAGTTCTTTTTCAATAAGTGAATGAAATGAATAACTATTCACCCAAAGTCACCTATCAGCACTTGTGATTTTTCTTTCTAAACCAGAACTGTTCTGTGTTATTAGTGGCATCTAGATTTTGGAGGGGATACGAGAAAAGATTTTTCACATGTCATAGTCTTTGTGATGAGTGTTAATTGTATAATTAATGATTAATTCCATTTTAGAAAGTGAAGGGTTTCCTTAGAAAATATATCCATAAAGAATAAAACAAATTGTTAAATATAAGACCATGAGTATTGAAATAACATACCGATTTATTCATAAAGAAGTATTTGATAAGTCATAGTGAATGACAATAATCATAGCTAGATAAAATATGACAATTCTCTCTTAACTTTACCAAAAACTAAATGATAGAAAGTCTTCAAATAGAAAGTCTGCTAAAGTTAATTAGCAAGCAGCGACATATTGTTATTATTAACTTGGTTCTATGAAGTCCCACTCATCTGCTGTTGTATTTTGTTAGAAAAAAGGTTTTTCTCAAAGAAAATATGACATTAAATTATGGATAAGATTCAGCTATTACAAGTACATCAGATAGTTAGAATACTCCAAATTTATTTCTAGCTACTGAAACCTTTAATATTTAAATATAATGAGTCCATTTTAAGAAAATAAGCCAGCGTTAAATGGATTATTTTACTTTGTTTTTGGAAGTACACAAAATGTCTCAAAAACAGGGTACCTGATACATCTACTTAAAAAGCCATTATTTTTTTACAATGAAAAGCCATCTCCTAAATTCATGGTTCCAATGTACAGACACTAATTTCAAAACTATTATTCTGACAATTCTAACATGCAAGAAACAGAATTACAAATGTAGTATTCACATTTGAAGCTTTTTTTAAAACTATTTTACTTCTTTCTAATCCTTAGTAAATCTTCTACTATATTATTGAATTAAAACATTTTAAAAGTTACTAAACTAAATTTTCATTTTGATTACATTTACTGGAGAAACAGTGGTTAATAACTTATATAACTCCAAGCATGTAATTCTATAATATATCACCGCATTGTGTGGTTAACACCTAATGTCATATCTTCTTCCATCACCAATTTTTGTCACTCTTTCCTTTTCTTCACCCCCTTTTCCTCTGGTAACCACCATACTGATGTTTGTGTCTATGAATTAATGATTTTCTTTTTATTTGTTCATTTGTTAGTTTCAATTTATATTCCACATATGAGTGAAATCATCCTTTTCTAAACATTTTCTGTCTGACTTATTTTGCTTAGCATGATATTTTCAAGATTCATCAAGGTTGTCATACGTGGCAGAATGTTATCTTTTCTACGGCTGAGTTTATCCCATTGTGTATATGTACCACATCTTCTTTATCCAATCACCTACCAAAGGACACTTGGTTGTTTCCATGTCTTGGCTGTGAATAATGCTGCAATGAACCTAAGGGTACATATATCTTAACAAATTAATGTTTTCAAATTTTGGGGGTAGATACCCAGAAAAAGTGTTGATGGGTCATACAGTGACTCTATTTTTAATTTTTGAGGAGCCTCCATACTGTTCTTTATAGTGGTTGTACCAGTTTACATTCTCACCTACAGTGAATGAGCGTTCCCTTTTCTCCACCACCTCTCCAACACTTATTACCTTTCTTGTGGATAATAGCCATTCTCACAGGTGTGAGGTGATATCTCATTGTAGTTTTGATTTGCATTTTCCTAATAGCTAGTGAAGTTGTGCATCTTTATATATATATATATATCTGTTTGCCATCTGTATGTCTTCTTAAGAGAAGTGTCTATTTAGGTCCTCTGCTCATACTTAATTGGATTATTTGTGCTTTGTTTGTTTGTGGTATTGAGTTGTATGGGTCCTTTGTATATTTTGGATATTAACCACTTGTCAGAGCTATGTTTTGCCACTATCTTCTCCCATCTGGTTGACTGGCCTTTAGTTTTATTATATTCTTTGTTTAATAGATAATTCCATCTACCAAAATAATTATATGGGGTTGTAATTTCTTTTATAAGACTATAATATTAAACAAACATTACTTTGATATAAAAATGTCTACCTTATGCTAGAAAGATAATATCAACATTGTCAAGTATAATATGCCAACTCCACAATTCAGTACAACTCAGAAAAGGAGCAATGTTTTAAGATGCATATTGAAATGTATAGGTTATGTAGGATGCATTTATTCATAATTCTTAGTACATACATTTTGCAAAGTATACTAAATAGCATATTGTATAAAAATAATTGAATTTTTTATTTTCAAAATAAATATGATTTTAGAATTTTAAAAATTTCTTGAAATATTTTAATTGTTGCTTAAGGTGATATTAAAAGAGAATTTAATAAGGATATTAATTTAAAGTTTTTCAAAAGATGGGATTTCATTGGGTATATAGTATTGATAGCAGTTGTCATAGGTTGAATTCTAAGATGCAAAATAAACAAACAAAATAAAACCAGAGGTATGGATACACAGAGCAAACTGACAGATCTCAGAGGGGAGAGGGTTAGAGGGACTAGAAGAGATCAGCCAAAGAAGACATATGCATAGTCCACAGACACAGAAAACAATGCTGTGAAGGTCAGGGGTGGGTGGAGAGGGGCATAAGGGGGGAAATGGGGGTTATCTCTAATAGTGCCAAAAATTGAAATATTTATATATTTCTTTGCATGATTACTAGGCCTTGATATCTACCCACTTTCTCTCAATTTTTTAATTAAACACTAAACTCAGTACAGTTTAGAAGAGAATTTGAAAATGTAATTAAGGTCCCAGACCCATAGATCTTAAGATACAGACATTGTATAAGTAGGCCTAAACTGACAGCTTGAGGTCTTTAGATTTGATCTAGAGGTCAGAGACCAAATCAGAATTCCAAGGTGTGAGAGGAATTCAATGAAAGGGAAATTTCTTGTCTACCTTTGAAAATGAAGGGAGTATCCTGAAAAAAAGTGCTGGAGTAATCTCAGAGCTGATAGTAGCCTCTATCTATCAGCAAGGACACCTAAGACTTCAGTCCTAGAACACCAAGGAATTGAATTTGACCAGCATCTTGAATGAACTTGAAGTTCAACTCTCACCAGATTCTCCAGATAAGACTATAACCAAACTGACACCTTGAGTTCAGTATTGTAAGACACAGCAGAGAGTCTGACCATGCTCTCATGGAATGCTTACCTTTGGGAGCTGTGATCTAATAGAGAGCATTTCTTGAAGTTGCTAAGCTTGTCATAATATTGCACAGCTAGAAAAAATAAATACAGATTTGGGTACCTGGAAGAAGGATAATGCTATTTTTTAAAAAATGGATAAAATGTAAAAGAGGTTTAAGAATAGGAGAGTGATAGAGGCTGAAAAAATTTAATAAAATTTTGTTGATGATAATTGAAGATTAGATGGCTTTGAACAAACTGTTAGTACAAGCTTTGAAAGTGAAGCTGCTAGTAGTGAAGGCCAAGAAGAAAGTGAAAAACATGACTGTCAAAGGCTAAGTCATCTTTTAAAAGACCACGTTGCACAGACTGCTAGTAGAAATCTACACTTGAGAGATGCTCACAGCAAAGCTCAGAAGGAAATGATGAACATGTTACTGGAGGCTGGAGAAAGTTCTATCTTTGTTCTGTTGTAGTGCAAACCTTAGCGACATTGTGTCCTGTATTTATATGAAAAGCAGAACTTGTAAATGAAGACTTTAGATATTTACCTGAGGATAGTTCCAAGAAAAGTAATATTAATACTAAAATATACACCCTGGATTCCTCTTGCTTATATTAAAACACTGGAAGAGTGATAAATTACGGCATGGGTTACTTTTTTAAAAGGTAGCAGGATTTAATAATTTGGGAAATCTTTATTTTATCCAGATGTCAAAAGACTTTGAAATTGAGCATTGCGTTTGAAAGCGGGCTCAGAGAAAAATTCTTAAAGTATTGTTGTACAATATTTTATAAAACTATAGAAAAATCAAAAGATTGGAGTATTCAGACACACAAAGCACTCTTTAAGAGACTGCGGCTGTTCCTAATGGATCTTCTTTACCAAACCAGAGAGAGACTCTAGGAAGCAGGAGGGTGTCATCACTTAGCTATCCCAGCAGAAGGGAAAAAAATTAATTATGTAATTTGAGGGCAGGGGTTTACTGGAGTGAAACACCATGACATCCAGTAAAGACTTACAAGTTTCATGAGAAAATTGTATAAGCGTAAACATTGCCAGGTCGCACTTAAAAGGACAATTATAATACAAAACAAAAGGAGATTGTTCAAATCTCAGATAAAAATTGCTCAACTGGACTTCCGGCCAAGATGGAGGCTTAGACGGACACGCTAGGTCTCCCTCTACAACTATAGTGGAATACAACTACTTCAAAACAAAGGATAACTAGAAATTCCAGAAAATAAAGCTACACGGAAGCCCAACATATGAAGTTATAAACCAGCGGTGCCATTTGGGCAGGTAAGAGTTAAAGAAGGCAAAGCTGCTTGCGGAGCGGCGGGGCAGGGCGGCGAAAAATCCTGGAGGCATTTAAGCCCCTGGCGTGCGCGACTCCAATCAAGCCCCTGGCCTGCGCGACTCCTTCGCGACTCCTGCGCGACTCCGGCGCTGGGGAGCAGCCGCAGCATCGCCTTGAACAGTGAGGCCCAGGGGGGCGGGAGGACGGATCCCGGTCTCCTAGCTGAATAACTGTGTGAATCCATCTTGGACCCCCGCCCCCACAGAAAGCACCACAGGGCTGCGAAATAGGTCGCGCGCCTGCCGGTCGCTGATTTGTGACGCGTACGCAGGCACTGCCCCCGACAGCCGGCCCAGGAAAACAAAACGCATCTGTCAAAATGAGGCAGGCAACTTTAGAAATACCGGTAACACAACTCACCAGACAGCAGATAGAGAACCTGACAGATGAACAGATAAGAAACCTGTCAGAGGCTCAGTTCTGGGCCATTGTTATCAGGTGGCTTACAGAATTCACAAAAGAGCAGGAAAAAGATATGAAAGAAGCGAAAAACTTTCATAACGAAAGGAACAAAACCACATATGAGACAGATGGTGAGGAATCCAGAGTCCATTTCAACAAACTGGAATATGGAGAAGAAACTAGCAGTCAACCAATGCAGCGAGAGGAAATGGCAAGCAACAATGAGAGGATCAGAAACCTCTGGGACAGCTATAAAAGGCCCAACATAAGAATCATTGGTTTGCCAGAGAATGAGGAAGATGAACTAGAACTTGAAAAATTGAGTGAAAATATAATAAAGGAGAACTTCCCAGACTTGGGGAAGGGAATAGACTTGCAGGTCCAAGAAGCAAGGAGAGTTCCCAAGAGACTGGACCCAGGGAGAACCACTCCAAGACACATTATAATCAAAATGTCAAAAATTAAAGATAAAGAGAGAATCTTAAAAGCAGCAAGAGAGAAGAAAAGAATTATGTACAAAGGGGTCCCAATTAGACTATCAGCTGACTTCTCAAGGGAAACCCTACAGACAAGAAGGGACTGGCAAGAAATATTCAAAGTAATGAAAATCCAAAACCTACAACCACGAATACTCTATCCAGCGAAATTGTCATTCAGAATAGAAGGACAGAGAAAGTGTTTCCAGGACAAAATAAAACTGAAAGAGTTCATTAGATCCAAACCACTGTTATATGAGAAGTTAAAGGGACTGGTTTAAAAAACAGAAGCTAGGGAGATGAAACAAAGGCAAACGAAACAGGCAACGAGAGTGGAAAAGGAACTGTGGGTAAGGGAAATATAGTGGGGGGAGGTCAACAGGGAGGGGGAGTGGGGAGAGGGAGGGAGATGATATAGGAATTGGAGATCATGGTAGGAGGGAATGGAATAGACGGAGAGAGGTTGGGAGGAACTGTAAGCACAACTAATGGACATAATCTAAAAGGGGGGGACAACTGGAGGGAGGGGGCCACCGGGTGGAGGGGAGCAGAGGGAAGGGAAAGTGGCACAAATGTAATATTTTAATCAATAAAACACATTAAATCTTAAAAAAAAAAAAAAAAATTGCTCAACTGTAACCATGTTTTACCTTGAGTGAAAAAGAAAGGGTGACTCAGAAGAAACAAGAGCCTACCGAGACCTTAATATTGAGATTGAAATTAACATAGATCAATTATGTAAATTTATGCAGTTATGGGAATAAATCCTTGCTCTGTTATGCCCACTCTAGATGTGAACTTCAGTAAATATTATAACCATTACAAAACTTTGCTTTCTTTACCCAAGAACAGAAACTATTTGTATGCTTGTAAGGATTAAATTAAATAGAACATATATTTGGCTTAGTCAGAGATGAATTCATACTGGGCATTCAAACAATCACCTGTTGTTGATTGTATAATTGTTCTGTGGCTACTTTACGAAGATATTATAAAGATACAATATTTCCAAAATTGAGAAATGAAAACCAAAGGAGTAATTTAATAGTGTGTACAGCAGAAGAGAGCAATTATTAACATATCTAATGTGTGACATCTTTGTTGCTATTTTAATTTTTTAGCTTTATAGACATTTTATTTTATTAATTTTTATTTTTTAATTTAACTTATTTGGGTGACTTGGTTAATAGGGTTACATAGGTTTCAAGGGTACCTTACTGTGGTGCATGATCTATACATTGCACTGTATACCCACCACCCTATAGTCAAATTATCTTTTGTCACTGTGTACTTGGACCCTTTACCTTCTTCCACTACCCCACCCCCTTCTCTCTGGTAACCACCGTACTGTTGTCTGTCTGCGCCTCTGAGATTCAGTTTTATATCCCACGTATGTGTGACTTTGTTAATATTTCATCAATCTCTGATGTTATGTTTAGCTTCTCTGAGCGTTCTCGTGGTAGATTTTTAAATATCTGTGAGAAACTATAGTACTGTTAAAAATATCATTTAGATATGTAGAGTGGCGTAGTAAATATTTTTAAATCTGAAAAATACAGAAATAAAGTTTAAGTACATACTTTCAGACAAAGTATTGATTCTTATTACAAATTTTCTTATTACAATTTTCCTTGTTTCATTCTTTCTTAATTTAATGGGAGTATTTTTCCACAAACTAAAGCCTATTGCTGATGCAAAAATATAAATAATGAACATTGCAAGATAATTAGAGAAGCAAATATCATTTATTTTGTATGAGACATTCTCTATATTTTTTAATTTGAAGAAATCTGTATTTTGTGTATATTTTATTGAAAGTCTGACTTGTGACATGAATTTTCCCTTTAGCACTATCTGTAAATTAGAAAACAATATATGACTATATATTATATCATCTTAAAATTGATTGCTGTCTATAAGCCAATTATTATTTATATACAATGTCTGAATTTATAAGTTAAATACTTTCATCATTTATAAATAAAATTTAAAAATTTGTATTTCAATAATTCTTTTAATTCTGAGTTAACTTATGCTAAATTATTATGGTAGAAAAATATTTTACATTTAGAATCAATGTCAGAAAGTGCGTAACTATTCACAGATATTAAGGTATTAATTTTTAAAAACTATTAAACTATATAATTAATTTATGTTATACTTATTTAAAAAAATACTAGGCCACATATACATTTTATTTCATTTAATCCTTTCGAAGATACAGTTTATCTAAAATAAGACAGATATTTGATTACATCATATAGAGTAGGGATACTAATATTCTTTACTCATGAATTCATTGAATTTATATTTACTTAAAATTCACGTATATCATATGTTACATGTATATGAATGTAATGATACATGTGCATGGGGTATGCTTTTTGCCTTTGTTCCTACAATATTATCCCTATCAATTTGATTTAAAAATTGTTATCAAAGGGTGAGCAAAATTATGAGTGAATACAAAAATCAGAAGAAGTTAAATAAATAGTGTTTAGTTAGTGAAATGAATTGACAGCACACAACTGGAAATATATTCCGTGTAAGATGCACTAGTATGTGTTTGCGACACCTCAAATTCCACTTGAGAGGATGAAGGAATTAATTCGAACTGCTTAGAACAAAGGTGCTAGAAAAAGCATGTTAGGACAAATGGAGGTTTATCGAGGGTTAAGGCGTAGTCCAGCAGAATGAACAGCCCTTCCAAATTCAAGGAGTACTGACAAAGTAACGCACAATCAGCAGAGTTGAAAAATGAGGGATGAACAATGAAAACGAGAAATCACTCAGGAGTCGAAAGATGGATAACATTGTGGAATCCAGAGAGTATGTTTTGGGTTCTAGTTATTGACAAAAAGTTTAAAGTAAAAATTTTACCGGCTTGCATTTATTTTAATTTTTTTTTTTATTCTACCAATAGGACTATATAAAGAGGAGTGTAGCCGCAGCCAAGGATAAATGTAAGAAACCAGTTAAAAATATCCAAGTTAAAGGAGACCAGAAAACTGGATAACGAGACAGAGAGAAGGTTACAGGCTTGTATGGATGATGATGATTAAAAGGTCAGAAAAATAATTAAATGAATTTTAAATTGATTAATCATTTCAAATATGCTTGCAGTTGGAAAACAATGTAAATGCACTTAATGTCACTGAACCAGACATTTAAAATATTTAAGATAGTAAATATTATGTAAATATTAAATAGTAAATATTTAAAATAGTAAGTATTATGTTATATATTAAATACAATTTAAAAATGATACTTGCAAAGAACTACTTCTCAATAAGGCTTTTTACTAATGTATGAGACAGAATATTAAAAAAAGACAAAGTAAGTTAAACTTAGCAAAGTACCTGCATTTATAATTTATGTGATTATTAAGGTGATTATAAAACAATATGCTTGAGGAGGTATGTAGAAACACCGAAGAGTTTTTGAAACTAGCTTACATAATTCAGTATTGTATTATTATTTTAACTGTATTTTAAGTCAATAGATTATAACGGAATCCTTTCTATTGAATTGATAGGGGACCTCAGTGTCATGCAGGAAATGGAACACCTAAAATTTAGGATTTCAATATGAAATATCATGGGCACCCCTGGACTTACTTTTTACAATCTACAAGAAACTATGAAAATATCACAGGATGTATAATGCAAGAATATTTTTCTGGTTGTTTGTTTTCTTTATTTTTTGTTTGGTTATTTTGTGTGTGCATGTGTGTGTATGTGTGTGTTTGAATTTTTGAATGAAAACATAATGGTATTGAAAGAAGTGGGAGGATCAATGATAAACATAGTGCATTTACTTTATAAGTGCTTCTTTAATTTAGAATTGAATTGACAGACTTTTAATCTTTCTCAATATGCTCTGGGAGATGATGCTTTGTTTATCTGACCTTATTTTTGAATAAGTCAACTGTAAACTAAATTTTCTGAGAGAAAAACTGTTCTAGCTGAAAATAGCACTATGGAAAGCAACCAGCCCGGCTGTGTCATGATAATTTACAGCCACATATCTATACTACTGCTGTTTCCCTCCAATCACTGCAATGAATTACAGTAATACATTTCATCCTGATAAATGATCTCCTCGGCTTCTGCTTAAATTAAACTGACGGCAATCTAGAAGAGAGCAGCCGCCGATTAACACGGGGTCCACCGTTTCTTGTCTCTATCCCGGTGAATTATGGAATGGTAGTCCTAGCTTTATGCATTGATTAACATTGCTGCTACAGCTTTTTCACAGATCAATGTTCAAGTGGAATGAAAAGTAGGTTCAGACATTCTGCTGCCACATTTAATGCTGTCATCATAAAACAAATGGGCAGTGTTTAAAATCAAATCTAATAAATAACTAGACAGAGCCATGCTGCAAAATATCAATCACTAATTTCTTTTTCCATTACTATCTTTTTATCCTACTACTATGAAGATACTTTTCACAAATGTCAGTAGAGACACCTAAGGAGTTAATTTGTCTTTTTTCATTATACTTCTTTGTTTGTTTTTTTTCTGAAGGTCTACGAAATACTCTTAAGTTGGATGTTTCTGCTCATTCCATAATATCAATTTTGAAAACTGTCTGTTGTATTTAATTTAATGCATAACTCACATCAACATGTGTTTGTGTGTGTGTGTGTGTATACACACACACATACATATATACACACACATATATTTATTTATGTAACACAGTTAACTCTTGACAGGATATGTATTTCCAAATGTGAGATGCACACACTTTATCACATTTTCATTTTGTCCTTGACTTGCTGAAAGGTCAGAACTGAATGAAGTTTCTTAAACAATTAAACAAATGTGAAGATTAGTTATATAATTATTATTCACTGCTCTCCTTTTTTTGGTAGTGCATTTTTATATAATCATCCCCAAATCACCTCAAATTCATAAAAGAACATGACTCCACCTTGATTGGAAGTCCCTTATGGTTTTCTTAATAGCATTTACTTTTCTCTACATTACTTTATTTTAAAAATATAGTGTATGGTACATATATGATACAAAAACATGCATCACTTGAATGTTTATATTGTTAAAAAAGCATCCAGTCAACACTGAGCTATTAGAGATTAAGTTACAGAAGATTCCAAAATTAAGTGCAGATTTTTTATTGCTCAGGGTTTGGCCCCCCCCGCCCTTGCCCTTGCATTGTTCAGGGCCCACCTGTACTAAGAAAAAGTTTGGGGATGTTTGAATCATTTATTCAAAAAAACAGTGTTACAAAATCCTTTAGGATTAACAACTATTTTAAATAAGAAGTAGGAAGAGAGTGCAATTAAAAGACACAAAACTGCGATATAAGTTGAATTCAGAATTTCCTAAATAGCCACTTTCTACTTTAATCTTTTTAAGACAAAGGAAAAAAAATGCCCAGTGCTCCTTTTGGTCCAATAACTGATTTTTTGATTAATCAAATAAGTGTATCTCTCTTTACTGGGGCTGGAACACAAGAGGGATAGTCAGAATTGTGTTGTTTGTCCAAAAAACTGCTTAAAATTCTCATCTCCTTATACAAAAGTTCTTGTTATTGTTATACATCCATGTAATAGAGAAGCAGTTCGTGTTGGCATGACACACTAAAACTAAATATTTTCTTTTTACTTGACTAGAAGGTCAAAAAAGTTCAAGGAGAGGTAGTTATTACTGACATTTTTCAAGTGCTCAAGTGTACTGATGTGCGTTTCCCCAGTCACTAAAAGTTGGCTTAGTTTCATGACGATGAACATGTAACATACATTTCATTAGGGCAACAATTAAAATTTAGAAATACAGGAACGTCATGCACTTTTAACTTCTGTGATTCACTGGAATGTTTGTTCTGCCTTTTTAGTTTTATTTACTTTTTTCCATTATTGTTGTAGTAATGATGTTTCTCATTCATTTATCAGAAGCTTAGGCAGGGATATGGGTTTCTCACATATTTTCTAAAGAAATTTTGAGTTACTCTGGAGTTTCTTACTCTGTTCTTTCACATAAACATTTTTATTAAAACATAATATTTTTTTATGTTTTTGTATTTTAGCTATTGATACGTTTCTAATTTTTATGGAAGTTGGGAGACAATTGGCTTTTATGTAATTTGAAAATTCTTCTAAATTGTGGAAATTAGAAGAAAAAAATCCAATATATCTTAATGCAACTTAATGACAATCATGAATGATTTAGCCAGTTTTGCTGTGAACTATATTTATTACTCAGAATAATAGGAATGTTTATGAAGTAGCCAAAACAAATAAATAACACAATTTTTATGAGATGTTTCCATTTGCTGCCATAAAGTATGATTTATTCTTTTTTTTCTCCTGTTTTAACAATTTTTCTCTATCTCTACTTATTCTCAGATGACTTGATGGTCATTTCTTCTCTTCTGTGGTTGAAACATCTTCTAAAGCATAATGAATTCAACTATAAACAAAGCAAAATCCAATTAAATTTACTTAACTATTATATCGTTTCGAAACAAGGCAGCTGTTTCATTGATTGTGTAGTTTTAACGACGTGTTGGAATTTTCCTCATGGTTTCTATTTGCTTCATTAAACGGCTTAGGTGATGGAAGCCATCTCTCAATATTCACCTAGAAAATAGAAGAGACACACGCTCTCTAGTGAAGATTTTCCTTCATATTTGTGAATTCCACCAACTGTAGCAGTACTAAAGTACTCTGTTTTGTAAATGACGTTTTTATTTTTATTTAATTTATTGGGGTGACACTGGTTAACAAAATTACACTGGTTTCAGGTGCACAGTTCCACAACACATTGTCTGTACACTGTATTGTGTGTTCATCACCCCAAGTCAAGTTTTATTCCATCTTCATACATTCCCCCTAAACTCCCATCTCCTTCCCTTCAGCAATCACCACACTTTTGTCTGTGTCCATGATTTTTTTTACTTCTTTTTTTCTCAATCCCTCTAGCCCTTGACCCAGTCCACAACCACTGTCAGTCTGCTTCTATTCTATTTTTTAATTGACTTTATCAGATATGTCTGTGCATGTATTTCTTAAGCCAGTCTGGGACTTGTATTTTCATTCTCTTAACATCGTCTTTCTAACTTTATTAAAATAAAACTTATCAATTATCCCTTTCATGGGTCATGATTTTTTTTGTCTGAAAACTCATCGCCAAAGCCAAAATTATTTAGATTTTATCCCATGTTCTGTATCACATGCTTCCAACAAATATTATTTATAGCTATAGTCACCCTTAATGAACTATCTAGTAACAAGTGGACATTTTCAAGGACTTAGAAAGTTCCAATAAATTATATCAAAGTATATAAACCTAGATTATATTATGATAGTTGTGCAAGTATTTTATGCTGTTTATATCATGCTTTAATTTAATTTATGCTACTTTTCAAATATTCTACTTTTTACTTTTGTAGTATTCAGGAATGCACCACAGTGTAATCAGTATATCTAATTTATGGGTGAAATCATGTGTTAGTGTTTTGCTAATAGAGAAAGCAGAATTTTATTTCATGCATGACATCTGATTTATTCCAAAAATTATCTATAAACTAATGGAACAAATCAGAGTAAAGTGATAGTAATCACTGAATAATAGTGAAAAACCTGGGAGTTAAATGACCAAGTGAAGATAATTCAAAAATAGTTTGGAATGAACCACTATTACCAGAATAGATCAGAATAAATTGCTATCAAGTAGGTGGATAAAACTGAGAAACCTGGATTTAATGAAAAATAAAGAAACTTCCTAAAGTGTTTAAGAGAGAAATGAAAGTCCAAACTAAATATATATCTCCTCAGCTAAGTGATTAACTTGGGAAAATGACTAGTGAGAGTCTAATTGAATAGAGTTGAGATGATTTATATTTTAAAGAACATTGAAAACAAACTTTTATAAATTAAATTATTTTAAAATTAAAACTATATTTATAGAAAAATGTTATAACAAATATGGATCTGGGTTAAATGCCTTTAAATAAAACACAAGGTTAATATATGCATGTAGATATATATTCATATTTTACATGTGAAATCTTTGTGTTAAAAAAAAAGGAACCATTGGTTAAGGGATTATTTTAGGACAAAGTGGTCATTAAAAAGCAAATTTTTAGCTCTACGTATAGTCATTTGGAAACAAGACGATCAAAAAGAAGAGCTTTGAACTAGATATATTTTATTGTTCATATGTTAGATTAAGTTTTTATGGCTAGAAGATGAAGTTTGGAATTAATTGAAAATGTCTTGACAAAAGAAAACGCTGTCTAGAGCTGACTCAGAAAGAAGTACTTAGTCTAAATGAATGAATCACAAGTGTCAACAAAACAAATAAAAAGAGAATTGGTTATGCATGCATAAAAACATTGCCTGAGTCCATGCTTAAAATATAACTGAAAAAAATCAGTAATTTTATTTTTGTCTTAATCAAATTACTCATTTCTTTAAACTATTATGTTTGCTTTACAGTACTATGATTGAGTGAAGTAGATTTATTTTCTTCAAGAAAAAATAATTACCTCAGAAAAGCCTGTTTTTATAAGAATTTAAAGAAATAGGCTGCAAATTACATTAATAGTTTTATATTTCCACTGAAATAAATCTGCTCTCAATTTCCAGTACACCAGATAATTTCAAGGTTGTATTAAATGTGTAACAGCAAGAAGTTTTCAAGTAAATATGTTGAAAGAGTGTATTTTGGTGAAGTATGTACTATCTTTTTTGACATACATATAATGATAACACATTTTTTTGACAACTGGGTTCCCCAGGGCAGAAGGAAATTGTTAACAGAACATAAAACATCCCTATGTAATGACCATAAAATAGCATGCATGTATTTCATGAAAAATGTCTCAATTGGATGCCTGACTTTAACTTAGGTCATATTTTATGATTCATATTAGTGAATTATTTTTCAATATACTAGGTTGAATTTGAAATACCAAATAAATGCATGTATCTAAACTTAACCCTTGTAACAAAATCTCTAATTTTACTTAAATTGTCATCAAATTTTCTTAGCAAAGCATTTTATAAATGAAAAGATAAAATAATTTTAGTAATTTTAATTTTTCCAACCATAATTCTATAATAAATTGTATAGAGTTTGGTATTTTTTTTCATTCATAATATAAGTTTGAATACATGAGAAAATTTTGATATATATTAGCATTTTTCACATTATTTCCCTACATGTTTGGCTATACTTTGTATATAAAATATACAATATATACTTTTAAATTTTATTTTGCTCCTCCAAATTCTTATTTAATTGGTCCTTTATATTTGTATTACCTCCTTCTTATAAAAGTACTCTTTATTTTAGTTCAATGATTATTTTATTTGATAATATTTTATGACTCAGACAAAAATTCTGCACAATATAATATAGCAACATGCATGCTGTACTCCCCCTAAAAATTATTGTCTGAGTAACCCAACCTGTAATCATTGCTGCTGGAAGCCATCTGAAAAAGAAAGCCATAATACGAAATCCCTGGCATTCTGGCTCACAGTAATGGCCCATCCACAGTAGGAGATACAGCATACACAGCTTCTAGACAAGCACTAGTACAGCTACTAAAGTTACACTTGTGATATTTATAACATATATTGATGGAAAAGTAATTAATTTGAGTGATAAATCAAGTACTTGAGAAATACAGAGGATAGAACAACTATAAAAATAAGTAATGATGGCTATTGCCTCTAGAAAAAGGTAATGGAAATCTGAGAGGAATGAATTGCTAACTAATGCTAAATGTATAACCAGATAACTCCTGGGAAATTTACAATGATGTTTCTATTCTGTACAACAAAAGGGCAAAGAAAACTGAGAATCAAGTCTAGGGCTTAATTGACAAATAACCAAGCTCCAAAATGTATAAAACTCCCAACCAGGGAGGGCCATATTCAGAATCTTGTTGCAAGATAATCGCACATTGACACAAAACATGGACACAGAGATCTGGTGGATGTTCCACAAACTGGGAATTGTCAGATTTTCCTGAGCCCACAGAGCCTGCAGAAGTGGCCCGATTCTCCTTAATAAGAGCTAGTATTTCCTGCTTCTTGAGAGCAAATACAAAGATGTCTTCTCGCCTACAAGATACCATACTTCTTTGCCTGTATATTCTTCCCTTATGCTTCTCCTGAGAGGAATGTCTGTGACGAAGATTAAGTAACAATGTCCACCAACAAGGGACGTGATTGTATAACAATGAAAACAGATGAGACCCAGAAGAGCTGTGAGGTCTAGCTGGCTTATATGAAATAGCAGCACGAGGCAGGAAAAACAACTGAGTTTGATCAGAGAGTTTAACAACCTGGAAGAACTCTTCTATGACACAGGATTTGAAATTATAGAAAAAACTCCAGGACAGAGTTGCAAAGTTATTGCTAAGATATCTTTTAGGTGTATTGAAAACGTGATATTCCACACTAAATATGGATGATACTCTTTTAATTTTAGTGACAGACCATTGAAAAAAGATTTTGAAAAGCTTAGAGAAATGGACATGCTGGAGTAGATATGTTAGATAAAGCTGAAGAATTACAACAAATGATTATGTTCCGTGAGAAGAGCAAGAAGGTGCATGATTTTACAAAGAAAAAAATAAATGCACAGGTGAAAAAGCATGGTTGCTTTCCTCTGTAAAGAAGGGGTGATCATATAGAAAGTTAAGGAGCTAAGCTCAATGGGAGTTACAGGATATTGGATTTAACACACAAGTGAATACACTTGTCTGCAACAATGTCATTGATGCAAGCAGAGGACAAAGTTCTCCTGGATCAAAGACAAATTTAAACATACTTACAAAGAAATAAAAATAAAAACCCTAGTCAATAACAATGAAGTTCGTGGCAAGGAGAAGAAAGACAGCTCTTTGTGTGAATGAACCTCAGAGGCAATAATTTAGCAAGGTGGAACAACCTAATATATTTGTACTGTACATATGCAGATGGATTTACACGTACACCTTTACACGGTGTTTCTCCAGAAGGAACCGTGCATGCCAAGAACCAAGAAACTGGAAACAAATGTAGCTCTACTTATCCACCATTCTCAGTATGCTTTCAGTGATTACAGCTCTAGGATCCGCAAATTTGGAAGCTTTGGTTCCCAAAAGGGGGAACACCTCTGGCAGGGGATACAGAAAGAGAGCTAATAAGTCATAACCTGTGATTGTCACCTGGACACATCACATTCTTTGTATGGAGGGAACAGAGGTAAGAAGAGTAGTCCCATCTAGACTGGGGAATTGATTCTGACCATCAGGAGAAAATAAAGCTGCAGTCACAGAGTGAAAGGGATGAAGAAGGCATTAGGTGCCCGGGTGATTTTCTTGAGCAGCTCCTCTATTTCCCTTGCCCAATGTTGAGGACAACTGCAAAAGTACAGCAACTGCATCCTGGAAAGGAATAGTACCAGGGCTCAAACCCCACAGAGACAAAGGTCTTGGTTGCCTCTTTAGCTGGGGCACTGACACCATATGCAGTTCTAAATGAAGATGGAGAGAGTCTAGCAGGGGTGGAAGGGACAGGAGGTAATGTGTTTTAGCGTGGGTCACGAGACCACCTGTAGCATTTAGATCAGTAGTTCGATCCTGAATTATTAGTTTCCTATATTTCTTCCAGAAAGAGACATTTATCAGGATCTGGAGACACTGACACTAAGGCTGATCTGGATTAAATTGGACACACTGCCTGAGTCTTCCTTCACTGAAAAAACATTGTCCTAAATGCGAAATGTGCTCTACACAGACTGAAAGCCATTTTCAGATTTTCCTGGTGCCCAGTCTTTCCTCTCCCAAAGTCGCATCCCTTCCCGCAAAACCGGCATCCAGTAACTGATTGAATGAGCACATAAAAGATAATCACCTCAGGATAGCACTGAAGAAATGTTGTAGCTCCAGATTACCCCAAGTCAAGGTTGTTGCTGGTTCCACATCACAGCTCAGCTTGTCCATTTGCCCAGTCCTGCTTTTTATCCCTTCCTTCCACAGGTATTATTTACAGGGGTGCTTTGCACACTAAACAAAACTACAATCTGCACGGTAAACCACATCGTACAATCCACTTCCCATGGAACGTTTTCTAGCAGGTACTCACCTGGAACTAGAAACATAATGGAATCATGGAGGCAGGTATCTGGGAGCAACCAAAATCCTGAAAGATACATCCTCATTTCTCCCTGTCCCAGTTCAATCATCTAATCTTTATGAAATTAATTATCAGAACTTGCCCAGAAGCCAATTGGCAAGGTAGCCTGAGACATGACTGTGCTATAATATTCAGAGCAGAGCAAGAAATAGAAAATTATTTATCTGAAAGCAAACAAGAAAACAGTTGATGAAATCAAAAGGTAATAAGCCAGATTCCCAATATCAGGACATCAACTTTTTGCCTTTTTAGGTATAGAAGTAACATAACAATGAAACTCTTGAAATATAAAACCCCATTTCAAAATAGGTTTTAAAGTAATAATAAATATCTCAATGGTCAGTTTTATATTTTTCCTATGTCTTGTATAATATTTTCTGTGGGTTCTTATTGTACTCAGTGAAATTAGTCATTTCTCATATTTTCAAAAGCTTATTTATCTGTCTAGCTAAGTAACTACCTATGGTATATTTTAATTTTTGGAGAAATGACATTACATGACTGGCAGTTTTACAGGTAGTCCCCTATATGAGCAAGCAGAGCTAATAATACTGGGGTTAATACCAGGGTTATGATCATGGAAAAGTAAGACTTATGAACTGCATGCGTAAGATAAAACAAAGCAATATCACCTAGTAAGATATGCTTAAGATTTTAATAATGCTCTACTTATACCCCATTAAATAAAAATAGTTTTTTTTTTCAGGATTCTAAACAGAAAGAATAGAAGAATAAAATAGCCCATAATGGTAGCTAAAATTTTTACTATGGCACTGCATATAATCTAGGATAGTTTTTGTTTAGTTTTGTTTTGTTCTGGGGTTTGTTCCTGTTAGGTACATATAATCTATAACTAAATTTACTAGAGTACATTTCTTGAACTTTCTTAAATGTAATACAGAAAAACTTACTTGATATGAATTATTTAAAACTGTCCGTGACTTCTGAATAATGTAATTATTTTGTGTATTAATAAAAGCCACTTTAATTTATTAGACAAAATATGTTGTAACCATGGATATAATAATTCAAGCTTATAGAGTACAATTAAAATATTTAGTTATATAATTTTAAATAGTTACAAATTGAAATACATGCTTTTAATAATCAAAATTTCAAGAAGCAATTAAAACAATATTTTGAGTAGTAAAAGTATATATTTTTGCATGAAAATATTTGTAATCAAAACATTTTTGTAATACCAAGCTCAAATATCTCTCTTCACTAAAATTTTAACTAATTATTAAATATTTTCTTTAATAGGGTTGTTTTTAAAATAAATATTCTCCAAGTGTTCAAATTTTGGATTAATTAAAAGATAATAATATACTTAAAATTTTAACTCAATTTTTTTTATATGAAATCTGGAAAGTCTTCAAAGGTGATGCAACTTATAAAGTAAGTTGATTGACTCTCCAGAAGACAGGATCTATATCCTGAGTGCATGTGACTAATGGTTACATTTTCATCTCATAAATATGTAGCTGAAGTTTAGTCATTTAATAAAACTGATTTACAGCATATTATGCATTTTCTTTTGAAGCAGGAAGTCAGAGTTATGTTAGGGGGCAAGCAGTAACAAATAAAATATGTTGACCTTCATATATGAAGATGACACTTCTGACATTCGTTGAATTAAATAAGAATATTGAGTGATTTTTCTACAATGAGATATTTAAGCTTTAAATTATCTGTGTAGTTTCTTTTCCTGTTCTCTGAGCTAGCTGTGATTCTTTTCACCCTTATTTCTCTGTCAGTTGCTGTCATTAATATTTCAAATTTTAGTTATTAAATTTTATATTTCAACAAATTTTATATATACACAAAATAGTGATGTATTAAAATATGAATTGACTTGAATAAATATAAATGTAACAACAATCAAATGTGTTTGAAAATTATTATTTAAAATTAAAAATATGTTAATTTTGATATTTTAGTAATTATTTTATAATAATTTTAAATATTCAGAAATTGTTATACTCTTTAATTTTTCCAAAGGAAGTTAAATATACATTATTTATTTTTAGAGGGCACCTGTATTCTATGGGATCATGTTTCATAAAATTCTCATTTATGCCACCTAGTTGGTTGATAAAAGTAACATCTGAAATATTAGCTGTACTTTCTATTTCTGAAATTTTACTGGTTTCAGAGTGGTGATTCAATTTATATGAAGTTACCAAAGTTTTATATAAAATGGTTTTGTTTTTTAATACTAGTAAATGTATTTCAGGAACTAAAAATGTCATTTAATATTGTAATTTATTTTGAAAAAATAAAGTTAAAAATGTGTAAGTCCAGGAATTATCTTCCTTATCAAAACTGGGTATTTTGCCAAAAAGGCCTTAATGGGTATTCTTATATTTGGAAAAAATAAAGTATCTTATTGGCTGTTCTCTAATTTTTTATATGATATTCTTATTTTTGTCTCTTAGCCTGCACAGTCTAAAATATTTTATTTGCTACTTAACTCTGTACAGAAAAAGTTTGCCAAACCCTGAACTATTCCAAACTCCAAAACAATCATTTAATGCTTTTTTAGACACTTTGTAAATACTTTGCCCCTTCGGTGTTAGAAGCAGTCTAGAGTAGTGGTTTCCAAGATTATCTGTACTTTGGAATCACCTGGATAGCTTGTGATTTAATTGGTTTGGGGTACGTACAGTACTGCAAAATCCTGCAATATAGCAAAAAGTCTGCAATAAACAAACAAACAAACAAACAAACAAATAAATAAATAAATAAACAAATAAATAAATAAGTATAATATTTTTAAAAATCCCGCAATACAGTGAGACCACGATAAGTGAGCCACGATAGACAGAGGGGCTACTGAACGTTGTAAAAGATGCATAGCTGGTTCAAATGTGGAGTTAGGGGGCCACAGGAGAACCTGTCCACTTGATCTTGACCCTCCCTCATGCACGCAGCATTTCCTCTTGCCTATTCCTTAGCACATGGCCTGTCACATCTGCTCCAAACCCTTCCATCTCTTCATAGGCCTTTCGTCCCACTCCCCCAGACCCCATTGCTACTAGAGCACCCTGCTAGCTCAGTCGGTAGAGCATGAGACTCTTAATGTTCTCTAATTTTTAAACACTACATGGTGAAGTGTTGGAAACCATCAAATACATACAATTATCAAAAGCTATTTTGATTTTAACATTTAGTAGAAAAGAACATCTGTACAATATTGACTTTAACAAAAATACCAGAAGTATTGAATTTTCTTGGGTGGTGACTATGTTTTAATCAGATATCATTGTATATAGTATTAATTTATAATAATTCACAATTCAATGGAGATTTGCAGCAGCAGGCAGTGTGAGACTCCTGTTACTTCTTTCTTTCCTTCCTCCCTCCTTCCCTCCCTTCTTTCCTTCTTTCCTTCCTTTCTTCCTCCCTTCCTTCCTTTCTTTCTTTCCTTGTTTTCTTTGGGGGGGGGGTAAAAGTTTTGTTCTCTTTCTAATCCTTATTGCTCTTTTTTTTATAGGGGCTTTAGATATTTGATTATATTTTACACTAAAAATATTGTGCTATAAGTCTTATCTTTTCCAGCCAGACATTTCTAGGAACTATCCATATAACTCTAACAATATCTTACTTATTTCCAATTTTTACAATTTTACACTATACATCAACTGCATTTTGCTCCTCCACTCATCTAATGATACATTACCAAAAGTCTTAATCGTCGTCGGCAGCCGTCCGTCTCGAGAGACGATGGTGTAGCTTCTTAAGAGTCTATCTGCACCGCCGAGAATGGCTGTGCGGTCCGACTCGGGAGTGACAAGGTATCTGTAGCTTCAGCGTCATCACAAGAAAAGTCCTAATAATGTTAATATTTTTGTGGATACCTATTAATCAAATCTACTAATCAAATGTATAAAAATGTTATTAAGAAGTAAGTTAACCTGGCCATGTGGCTCAGTTGGATGAGGCATTGTCTTCTACACCAAAATGTTTCAGGTTTGATTCCTGGTCAGGGCACACACTTAGGTTGTGGGTTTGATCTTTTGTGGGCCACATACCATACAGGAGGGAATCAAATAATCTCTCTCTCTCTCTCTCTCTCTCTCTCTCTCTCTCTCTCTCTCTCTCTCTCTCTCTCTCTCTCTCTCTTTCTCTCCCCTTCTTCCCTCACCTTCCTCTTTCTCTCAAACCAATAAATATATCCTTATCCTCTGGTGAGGATTAAATAAACAAATAAATAAATGAAAGTATAGAAGTAGGAATTCTGAGTATAAAGCACATACATTTCTGACTGAACAAAAGTGATGTCAGAAAATTATTTTAGTTTACAGTTTCTTTAGTGAGTGTTTCTATACATCTGTATTCCTGCCAACACTTGGTATCATACACACTTCTAAATTTTTCATTCTGTTGACTGTAAAGGGCTTTAAATACTATTTTTATTTACATTCTTATTACTTATTAACTTTCAATGCCAGTTTGAGCATCTTTTTTATGTTTGTCAGGAATTAGACTTTTATCTCTTAAATGTACATATTCTTATTATTAGCCAAATTTTATAACAGGTTTTTTATTTCTATTGTTACAGGCAATAAATTACTAACCATTTAAATTAATAATTTCTTCTTAGTCTAAAGTTGAGTACAGTCTCTAGGTTTTTTACATTTCTTAATTTTGTCTATGATGTTCTTTGCTAATCAGAGCATGTTAAATTTGCTGTAAAAAGTTCCATATTTTGTATGCTTTTAGGGAATTATATTCAAATTCATAGATACTTGATAGAACATGCCTCTGTATGAGTCTGTCTAATAATTGTCATCTTATTCAATATGGCAGGTAACCACAGAAATGATGTTGTGGTCTTCTTAGCCAATCACATCAACAGGCAGAAGCTATCAATGTGTCCCTTTATTGTTTACTTTGATCACCTGGATAAAATGGTAATTTCTTCATGTAAGGTAATTCTTTTTAATCAGTAATTTTTTGGTGGGAAGATATCCCGAGACTGTCTAAATAGGCTATTTTTCTTATCCATCCTGGAGATAACCAAGAATCATCAAAATTCCAGGAAAATGTTTAACATGAAAATGGAACAATTAAAAAAAAAGAAAATGTTAGGGAAAATGTAGAATAAAATATGAAATAAAGAAAAAAGAAAATAAGCCCATTCATGGTTAAGAAGGGCACTTTAAAAATATGTATTTAAATTGTTCAAGTATTGTGCCTATGTGAAACAGTACAGAATTCAAAAAAATAACAGAAGCAAGTCAAAGTTCTTAAAAAATTAACACAGCAATTGTTTTTTTATAATTATAAACTCTGAGGATGGAGAAAGTGAGAAAGAAAGTGACAGAGAAGGAGAGAAATAATGCAAAGATAAAGAGCATTCATTCTTACAAACATTAAAATAATTAAAGCAGGCATAAAAGTAATGTCTGAAGTTCATGAACAAATGTTTAGGAAAGACAGATTAAACACATTTAGTGTGTGTGTATAAGCACAGTGTTTATTTATACACATATGTTGATATAGTATGTGACAAATGAGATACCATCATGTGTAAATGACAGTTTACTAGATTAAATTATAATAAATGTAACTAAAAGCAGCGCATGACCTGAGGTTTTTCACTCATTAGTTTTATTGATGATTCTAATCTGAACAATTTGTATGATGATTGTCAAGGTTAATGGTCTAATTACATAATGTCGTATACATTTTTTTGGCTTTTCTATGGTAACTAAATTTTTTCCTCTTACAAAATTTATTTTAGTATTTATGTATGTACATATGCATTTCTTTTTATCGGGTGTATTTAGTGGATTCTTATTTCACTTGCTACCTTATATCTTATCACTGGCAGACACTTCATTCTGACCCATCTGTTCTTCATACTCTTTGATTACTTTTTTTATTTTCTGCCACCACAAGATGCTTCAGTATTATTTTGTATGTGTATTATGATCCAGCCCCATTGGCAATGCTTTATTTAAGAAACATTGGTTTCTACTTTTGCAGAAGAATATTTGAATCGGAAGCCTGAGTGCTAACTGTGCTTATTTCTTCTGAGGGTCATTGCTTCTTGGGCCTCACAGTAGTCAGAGCTGAGAAGTGGATGTATACATTCCAGCCACGCATACAGACATGTGTATGCCGATATTTGTGTGTATGTATATACAGATAAATAGATGTCTCTACATCCGTATATAAAATCATGAGTTTATAATGATAGCTCTTATTTCTAACCAACGTAACAAGATCCATCTATCTTCTCCTTTTCCATATTTATGTATTCTTGTCTGTGAGAAACCATTATCTAAAATACATTTGCTTCTTTGCCATTCTAGAATGTATGGAAAGTAGTTTCAAAATTGACATTTTATGGGTATGTTTAAAAAATCCTGTAAATTCGAGTTTATATTTTTTTTTCTTTAGCCTACGAGTATATAAATGAAATGCTGTGCTCAAATTATGTAGTAGGTTACCTTTCCTCACCCATCTATGCTTTACTGTTCTTATACAATTCATTAAAACCATGGTTAGTTGCTTTGTTCCTCTTTGCATTTCAAGCATTGTTTCCCAGTCATCATTTACTATAATTGTTTTTCTATTTGGATACTTAAGACATTATAATGGTTCCAAAATCAGAACTATACCAAAGGGGCAGACACAAGAATGATTTCACATTACTCCACATTACTGCCATTCTCTTCACTGAGTTCCCACCTGTCTTCTCTAGGTAACAAAGCTCTTAATACTCTGCAGTAACTTCGTGGTCTCTTACTGCACTGATATTCAAATACCTGTGCATTTCTCTATTATCTGCCCCCAACACTTTTTAACCAAAAGCATGCAGTGACAAAGTGCCATTTCTAAAAAAAAGGATAGAAAGTAGAGAATGACAGGGTAAGAGTGATTATGTCATCAAAGCATATCAGGAACTGTTTCTATATCAAAGTAATATACTGATAAATGAAATAAAATGAGAAGTAGCAGCTTCTGTATCTCTGGAATGCTGATATTTTCCTTCATGTTTTAGTTTGTTAATTGCTATGTCTCGTTAATTGTTTTGGCTTTGTGATATTATTTCCAAACATCTCAGAATATAATATATTCTTAAGGTATGGTTTATTATTTCCTTAGTGAATATAAATTCACAAAAGGAATACTATTATATAGAGTTATTTTGAAAACTTTCTGAGATATGATTATATCATCACTTCTAGGTGTTATAAATCACAGAAATATGAAATATAGTTGACATCTTCATATTTGCTATCCTTTCATTATACTCTACTATATATTATAGTGACATAAAAAGAGAATCCATTGTGTTTCACAGTGAGTAGAAATGTAAATTCTAGTAATATAACAGAAAGATTTGTGGTAAAATAGTCATCAATGATATATCATTGTTAAGTGATTTTATGTAATAAAAATACTGCTAAATATGTAAGAAAAATGAGAGTAATGTAGGTCATGAAAAATGCAATAAATATAATTGGAAATATGACAATAGAAGTTAAAAATAATACTTATTTTAAAAAATATTCTTATTATATATTTACTTTTTGCTGTTGTTACATCTATATGTATGTGATATATATTCATATTGGCACCTCTAATGAGCTGTACTTAGCTACAATACATTTAGCTATTTGTTCAATACTAGAATATATATAAAAGAATTTCAAAACTGTTAAATTACATTTGTTAGTAACAAGTTTACTGACCGAAGTACAATATTTGTTTACTGTCCTTTGGGGCTTCAACATTAGGTTAGATGGTCAGACTAGGGTTTCCCCTAGTTACCTAAATTAGTCTCTCCTCCCTTCTTCAGTGAAGTATGGTTACATAATTCATTTAAAATATAGTGATTCCTTTCTTCATATTTGAATTCCATTTTTAGTTTTCTTCCCCTTTTTCACTTCATTTTTAATACGTAAACCATTGATGTGACTCTAAAAGATCTATATAGAAACTTGTCATCAGAAAAGTATTATCTCACATTCTCTTTGTTTTATTTTATTATCGGGACATTATTTATCAGTATAAAATCCATCCTATTCAAAGTCTACAGTTCATTGGGTTTGAGTATATTTAACTGTCCCATTTATTTCATCTTGTTTTATACCCACACCCAATATTAAATAAGTTAATAAATCACTTAATTTGTGTCCTACACCACACATTTTGTCATACACTTTGCATATATTACCTCATTTTTCCATATACACATTTCATTTATAGATGAGGATACTGAAACTAAAAGGCTATGTAACTGTCACAACATCATAACACAACGTACATAAATTAGGTATGATCCACATACTTTATGTCACTGAACTTCCTCCTCTACTGCTTTCATTTTGGTTCAGATGCTGCTATATCTCACCTGGATTTCTGCAATAGTGCCCAACTGGTATCCATGCTTTTGCCATTTCTTGCTTATAGTCTGTTCTTTGCAAGGCAAGCAGAACAATCTACTAAAATCAGAGATAAGATCATGTATTTTTTTTTGCTTGAATCCAAGCAGATTTTCTCTTTTCAGTGAGTAAAAGCTGACATACTTGAATGTCCTAAGGTTTTAATATAATTTTTCCCTGTCCAGGCTATGTCTTCATCTTCTAAGAGTCTCTTTTGATGCATCAGCCACATTAGATCTCATGCTAAACAACAATCAGCTCTCTCCTTTAAAGTGATTATTAGTATTGATGCTCATCATTTCTTCTTATCATCATGGATTATTTAGTCTCTTCCCATATGTTTTAGCTTATCAGATAATCATTTTTTTACCACAATGCACTTTTGCCCTGCACAAGCATTTCCATATCACATTCTAGTTATTTTCATATGTCTCATTTATTACTGACTGGCATAAGTTATAAGTTTGTTGTCATTCTTCTGCCTCTACCACTAGAATAATGACAGGGAATATGCTGGTTTTGATCACTACAGTATCCTGAGCACCCATAACATGTACTCTCCCAACAACACAAGAGATTAAATTTTTACAAAAAAAAGACGATGATCTACTCTAAAATGAGAAGTAGATTTGTTTCGATTCACTACTCCAGAATTGTCATAGAAAAGAAGTAAACTAAATAAAGGAATAGTATACTAATATATGCTATTGAATTTACTAATCATACTAATGAATCTTGAATTGCTCTTTTCTACCACACAGATAATTATATAATAGCTTACTTGCATGCAAATATATATGAGTGTAAATTAGTTCAAACAAAAGCTCAAATAAACAATCACCTCATGTAAATTGTTGTGATCAATTAATTGTATAAGACTTTTTAGAAAATAATTTCAAAACTCCATGAACTTAAAATTAGCTTACTGTAGTAAAATAAATAAGTTATTATAATTTTCTGTTGTTAGGTGTCTAGTTCTGGATTACAGACATTCATTACAGGAACAGCTTTAGCTAAATATGGACTAATGATGATCTTTTGGAAAACAGAAACTGCTAAATATTAAGAAGTTATTTGTTCACATCTAGTTGAAAGATAAAGTTGAAAGAAATGGTGTTTAATGTAATCTGATAAGTATTTAGAATAAAAGCACATCACAAATTACATTATAATCATGAGAATGCATATCACTTTTGAACAAAAGATAAAATTCTCTTTATCTCTGGTATCACTAAAAAGAACAATAAACACATTTCATATAAAACCTACCTTGGCTCTGAATTAAAACATGTCTCTTCTGCCGAAATGTGACCTTTGTTAATGCACAGTGACAGAGCAAATCTTGATATTTTCCTTTTAAATATATATATACCTCTTCAATGGAACGATTCAAAATAAATGGTTAAGAAAAACTCAGGGTGTTGGTGAGTCACAGTATTTTGTTGTTTACTTGAAATCAAGGTTGTGGTTTGTTACAGCAATAGACTTAACAGCAGAACAGGAAAAGAAGCCAATGGATTGGTAGAAGAAGAACAAGGGAAAAATAATCCTATGATTTTGTAGCATTTTAGATTTTATTTCTACCTTAAATTTAATCTCTTCTATAAAATGTTTTTAAAATTCCATAGGTAATTTATTTAATTGCATGACAAAATAAAGGATTTTATCATTAAATCCATTTCATAGTTATTATTATTAAAGGAGATAGAAACCTCAAGACGTGATGTGAAATTGCTGTACCAGTTGGACATATCCAGTTTTGTCATGTAAAATGAGAAAAGTAATAGGGTAAGCATAGGTAATAAGTAATCCATTGGTTTGTGATATATAGGTGTTCTCAAACGATGCTTTAGATATACAGAGTGAGCTAGTGACATAAGAGATTTATAGTCTAAAAATCTGTTATATGTATGGTAAGTTAAATATAAAATAACAAGGGTCATAGTAATGAGTAGAAAATTTCATGAAAGAAATGTGTCTTTTTCATAGACATGAAAAACAAGTCATGATTATGGCACATCTGGGCTAACAGCTACGTCTTCCCTAAATTGGCCACCTATAGGTGGCACTCAGTATGCTCTCATTCTGCCCATATGTGCTCAGTCCCCAAAATGTGGATAAAACTCATAACTCCTCAGCAGGATAATTGGCAAACTGCAGCTATTGGCAAGGTGTATTTTACCTATTTTTGTTCTTCATTTTAATAGAAGATATGTACATCTCATTGACCCATCTGTTGAAATCCTTTTGCTCGAACATTGAGTCTGGATCTTATAACCAACCCATCTGTGGAGATGCTGATGGTGGGGAGAGAAGAGAATGAGCAAGAAAACATCTGAACATTACATAACTCAGGAGTCAGACAGGGTAACTCTTCCACCTATGAGTATATGTTTCTAAGTATATCTACCTCCCAGTATCTTTCTCCTTACTTTTCTCTGTGCATTTCAAATCAATTTGATAAGCCAGATGTTTCATTCAATTTAAGTCTTTGAGTGTTTCTCTTTCATATTTGGAATAGTTCACTGGTATTGTACTTGGAGGCTACCACTTCATCAAGGTAAGTCTCCTGACAAGGCCCTACTTCCTTATGACCTTGGGAAAATATCAAACGCATTAACCACTTTTGAGGGGCTTTACTAGATTCCATTTCCACATATACCCCTTCTGATATGACAAAGGAACAGTCCCACTTAGAGCCCCCACCTCTACTTTTGTACATCATGCACTGGGTACCTGAGACTAAAATTCTTGATTCACTTGGTCCTGAGACTATTTTCTGAGTCTGCATGAAACTATACCCAGGTCTATTCGCACTGAAGATGGACAAGAAGACTTGTTTTCTGACAGTATGAACAAAATTTAGTCATGCAGGCAAGTGGCCCACCAACCTGTGTTTAAGGATGGAGCCAGGGATAGGAAGTGCTGGAGGCCATTGCTGGCTGTCTCCATGGTACCATGGGGACACCATTCAGGCATTAAAGAAAGTCCAATATTTTAAACCTGACTATCTGAGACTTTACATAGGTATATTTGTCAAAATAGAAATATATCGTACTTCACAATCTGTTAACTTGATTTTTAACTTTTATATTTGGGAATATGGCATGTGGGCCACTATTTGTACCAGCCATGCAAGTGCTAAGACTAGGCCTGTCTTTAGGTCTGTATTTATCTCTATAAAGAAAGGAAGTGTAATAATGCGAAGACAGGATGATTTTCTGAAGCAACAGTAGAACTTCAACTAAAATGTTACATAATTTTCAAACAATGTTCTTCTTCTAAAATTATTTAGCAAATTGGTTGTTTTAAGTTTGGGAAACATTTAAAATAGCATAACTGGTGTTTAAAGAAAGATAGTTTAAGTAGATAAGTGAGGTAATGGGAACTTTGGGAAAAAAATAGAGTATGGTGACATAATTTAATACTTCAGTGAAACCTCTAGAAAAGAGTAGGTAGGGGTTGATAAGTATAGGATTAAAAACTTCGGCATAAATACAATATTTGAGTCAGTTGTTCAAAAATAAAACTATACCTCAACCCTTGGGGAAATCCAGGGCAAAAATCAGTTCTTCCCCCTGGCCTATTGTTATGAATTATATTAGCTACTAATCATCTGTTAGCAATTTTTACTGTTAACATTAGTTAATAAATAACAGAAAAATAATGACTGTATGTGCTTATGATGATTTAATTACGCAATGTAAAAAAGCACTCACAAACCCATTAATTCCCTAACATTTCCGAAAGATGTCAGAGAATGGAGCCATGTTTATAAGAAGTTTTGACTGTCAACCTGTCTTTGTTGAAAACGTAAGAATTCCCTTCCTGTCTACAAATGTAATATAATCTATAATTTTGTCACCTGTGATAAGTGGAAATAAATTGAGAGCCAGTAAAAGAAAATAACAAAACAAAGTTACAAAAACAACTTGAGGCACAAAAAAGAACACAAAACTATCTTCTATAAAAGAAGAGTAGGAAAAGAAGCAATATATTCCTGAATATTTTAAAAAGTTCCATTCATATTTAAACATTGCTGAAGAAGAGAAAGGTTATATAAAGTATAAAAATATAAGAACCAGCATGTTTTACCTTAATATATATATATATGTTTTTTTTCAGAAAAACAGAAAGAAAGAATTAGAATAAAGTGAAAATAAGGAACAACAAATAAAATGTTAAAATAAAAGTCACTGACATCAACTTAAGAAAAGTGCATATTTTCAAATATAAAAACACTATCAAACTGCCAAATCTAATAAATTTTGACAAAAATAATTATATACTTGGGAAAAAGATTCAATGTTAAAAAAAAATTGTAAAGTATTCACAGAGAAAAAACAAATATATAAACTTGGCCAAGTTTAAGAAAAAATATTTTTGAACCTAGAAGTCCATACTCAAGTCTCAGTAAATAACAAAATAATTTTCAAATGTGAAAAGACTCAGAATTTAATATATGTATGTGTGTGTGTGTGTGTGTGTGTGTGTGTGTTCCTTGAGCATCACAAATCTGCCACAAAAATAAGATAAAAGACATATCAATGAACTGAGCTGAGGGTCTATCAAAAATAACAACTCTGTAACAATCTAGAAATCATTTGACTCCCAAGTTTATGAGGGGAAAGATGACTCTGTACAATTTTAAAATAAGAATTTAGTAGGCATTATTGATATATGTATAGTTTAATTTATACTGTTACAAGAAATATGTCATTTAAAATGACACTCCTGGAGGAGAAATGAAGACAGAAAAAGAACTTTATATACAATCCCAATATGAAAAATATGTTGTGATTTTGAAAACCAGGTGACATAGAGGTGTGGAGAATCCATTTTAGTGTTAAACGTCAAATACCACTTCTAGTGGCACAGGATTAGCATAGTAGATTTGTATCTTTCTTGGCATCTTTATTTGTTTTAGTGAGTTCTGTCGATAATATATAGTAAAAAAAAAATGTAAGAATGACTTATTGTACTGTACGTTAAGAATAAACCTAAAAATATGTAACTAAATTATGGAGACTGAAAAGGCAAATTTTGTTTAAACACTGCATGTAAATTGACATTCATCCCAAATTTTCTCTGTTTCTTCAGTGTCTCCTTTCTAAACTTGCCCTATCGCGTTAAATCAGTCAGTGGTATTCCGTGTTTCAGCATCGTTTACTAGTAAGAGGATGACATGGAAGAAGTCAGAGACAAACAAAAGAGTGAAGTTTCTCATTTCGTATTCTAAAATAACTATTATAAAGCCACTACCTTTTACAAGAACTATTTAGCAACTTAAAATATCAAGAATAAGATAGGCTGAAAAGAATAAATAAAACAGACAACCCTTAAACATTATTTACATTTTTCTGGTGAAGGAAATAATTTAAAATCAGAGATGAGACCTACAGAGCCGTACAAAACTCTGATGGAAATCTCAGTTGAAGATTTAAGCAGGGTGATACAATTCCCTAAAACGTGGGAACTCCAAGACAGATCAGATTGTGCCTCTCTTCTGGGGGCGAAGCCAAATATGTAACAAGCCTCACAGAGTCATCTCCCATTGGAACGCGTCACGCGAGGATGTCAAGTATAAAGAGTGGTATGCCTTGGTTACCAATGGAGGTCCAGAGCAAACTTGAGTGACTTGCATACATACGGGACCTGTTACGAGGTAATCAGAAGTAGCATGGGTGACAGGCCTGCTATGATTACATGTGGAGGAACAGAATGAACTTAATCTGAAACAAAGCTTCCAACGAGGGACAAAAATGCAGATGTAAAAAAACGTGCAAAAAAGGCAGTGTATAGTGTTATAGCTCCACGGAAGTTATTTAAGATAGGCAGATGATCAATAACCAAAGGGCCTACCATTTTTTGCCCAATAAAAATGAAACCCTCTACCACCACGCTTTTCTTTCCCCAGAGGGGCATTAGATCAGTCTTTGAGAAGAAATTAAAATGAGCTGTCAGGGGAAAAAAAAAAAAGTTAAAAGGCTGAATCTTAAAAAAAAAAAAAATTGACAGTGAAGTCCTTTAATTCTGTAAATCTAGTTATAATAGTGAATAGTGAAGAAGAGAGTTTTATGTGTTTAGAAATATCTAATAATTGTGAAGGCCAAGGAACTGCTATGTGTTTCTTCTTTGTCATGCTAGCCAATCCATAGTCTCCGTTCTTACTCAAGACTCTCTGCTCAAAAAGCTGTTCCTTTTTGCTTTTAAGAGTATTTAGTCTACTATTGATTAGGATATTTTTTTATTTCTGTAATTGTACCTAGTAGCTAGTTAAAATTATATATCAAATAAACCATATATGATAGTTTCAATTAAGTTATGTTTATAGAAAAATCACCAGAATTAACTATTATTGTCCTGCAAGACTTTAATTATATAACTAAAGTAGTTATCTTATTCAAATATTTTTTTCTTTCAACAATTATGAAACCTTCACACCCTCTCTTTATTTGAGAACCATACTTACCATCATGCTGATGTCTGCCTTAGTTAGTTAAATTTTTGACTCTCTCTTTCTCTCTCTCTCAATATATTTTCACTTAAAAATATCACAGTATTGAATACAATTCATTATTGTTGTACATTCCTAGGGATAAAATTTTAATAATGCAGGAATTGCACAGTTCAATTAGTACAGTTTGTTTTGTTGGTAAGTATGTTTTTACTTGTATAAGTTACTGCAGAAAAAAAAAAAACATGGTGTGTTTAAGTGACAAATGTTGAAGAACTTTGACAGTTAATGTGTAAATTTTCAAACCTAAAACAAAAAAAAAAAAAAAAGAAAGAAAGAAAGAAAGAAAGAAAGGAAAAACATTTGTCCAACGTACCCGAGCCAAAACTGGTTTTGTGCTAAAGATTTTCTAAAGCTTAACTAATTTGACTATCCATGAAAATGGCAGAATACCAACAGAGTGTATGTATGTAAAGGCAAAACAGAGTATAATTCTTCATGTTAAACTCCTGAACACTCATCAAAATGAGAAGAAACTGCTCCAGCAGGTGTGTAGCACCAGGAACAAAGTTTCAGAAGGTGAAGATAAGAGAAGCAATTTTAGCTTATTTCCATCAAGTAGCAGTGTTATCCAGCAGTGCTCACTGACCTTAATTTAAGAGAGTACCTACTTTCTTTTAAAATAGTTGGATTCCACTTGTTTTTGTTACACACATATCCATACACAGTATCACGTGCTCGCAGATACGGACTCCTTCTTACACGTCACCAAACTGAAGTTCACTTTAGGATAACTGCATATCGGCAGAACTCTTATTAAACACACATCACAGATGCTTGCTTTAGATATGAATTAAATAAAAATTGAAAGTAAAGTTAGCAAAACTTAAATGTCAGCAGTCAGAAATCGCATAGATATGACCTAACTAGGTGCCTTCATAATTATAAAAATAAAATATTATTCTTGTTCTTTTACCTTTGGGAAATTTTATTTATTTATTTATTTATTTATTTATTTATTTATTTATTTAACTTTATTGGGGTGACATTGGTAATAGGGTCACATAGGTTCCAAGTGTATAATACTATGACATGTGATCGATATCCTGCATTATGTGCTTACCACCCAAAGTCAAATAATCTAAATGTAAAGGTTAATTATCTGCTTAAAATGACTATGAAGAATGAAATCTTACATTTCTAGTACATATGCTAGATAAATAAGGAATACCTTACTAAGCACAGCATGGTGTTAAACACATAATAGGTATTCAAATATCCACATTTTTATTTATAATAAATAAGAAAGAACTAATTCCAACTATGTTTGTATACCTTTTTCCAGTTGTAATTATGGAAGTGGTAATATTAATTGACATGCAATCTAAACTCCTTAAAGTCTGTCACATTACAGATCCATGATAGTTTGATGAAGACATCAGAATAAAGAAGTGAAAACCATGATACTTTTAATACAATTGTACAGTGTCAATCTAGTCTTCAGTATAGAGGGTTTTCAGTACTAGAGTTGGTACTGATTTTATGTCCACAGGGAAGAAAGATCTGTGCATGCACAACCTTTGATGAATCACTTATTTGGGATATTATTATAAAAAAGATTGCTTTAATAAAAATTAATGCCCAATCACAGTATGTTAATGGGTTTTTTTATGAAATCTGACATTAATAATAGTCTCCTATTGAGAGTGACATCAGAACAAGGTCAAGTATTTCTGGGCATACTGGTACACAAGGTATACACTAACAAATCTAGAAAAGTAAACTATAAGAAAACAGTGTTAAGATTAAGAAAACCTCAGCCCAACCAATAGGAAAACCACAAGAATTGGCATCGTTAGGTAACCAACATAGCACAAAGAAATGCTGAAAGGTACAAATACTCAGAGGCTGGAGTGGGTAGAAGATGCTGCAGAAAGGGATGAATATGTGCTTTATAATAAGAGGACATTTTGGCAAGCAGAAAGCACGCAGTAGGCTAAATAGCAGGGGAATATGCTGTGTTATCCCTTCTGCGGGCTGCAAACACTAAGGTTAAGCTTCTTTTATGTCAAGTTGAATCGAGTAGACACTTCCGTAGTCAGCCTATGTGGCACTCATTGAGCTCTTGAGAATCACAGAATAAACACTGAATGAGAGGATGACATAGAAAAGTCACTTAATCCGTCTGCATATTTTGATAATGATTAAAGTGTCAATGGCTGTGCATTTTTCACTTCGCTATAATACTGAGGGCATTTGAAGTGGGAGAAGAGATGAGAAAAAGATCAAGAGAAAATGAACAGCAACTTCCCTCGCTAAGCTCACAAAGCAGACAATCAACGATTAAAATAAAAGAAAATAATTTGAACAAGAAGTTGAACTAGAGATATATGTAGGGAATATGTACTCATGAAACACACGCAAAATAAGTGTTAGAAATGTCCAATTAAAATAACAATGGAAAGTCACTATATATATAGAAATTAACAACAATTAATGTTTCAACATATTAATTGTAGAGAGGATGTCTATGTGAAATAACTCGGACTCAACACTGCTAAAAGTCATCAAAATCTACAAGTTCAAAAACTGAGCAGTAGAAAAAATGTTTTGATTGGTGTATTGCATCAGTTGGAGAGCACTTTGAAGGTGAATGAAGTTTAAACATAATAATAAATGCATATCTTTCATTAAATAGTTTTCAGGTTATTTTGGGTCCTCCCTCTTAGATTAATGATGCCTCTTAAAATCACATTGATCCCTTATTTAAAGCAATGAGCTATGAAAGGATTCTCACTTATAAGTGTAATTTAGAAATAGGATGGACACATAAACAATTTGCTAAATAAATAAGAAAAGTAGTGACACAATTAGATGACAGAATTTTAGAGTTTATAAAATTATAAGGGAGAGAATATTAAATGCAGGATATCAGTTGCACTGCTTTGCCTTCTATCAAGAGTTCAATATCCTTGTTTGAGGAAGGCCAATATTTTTCATACAGTATTTTGAAAATGTAAGTTATATACAAATGTGAAGAAATTATCATCAGTCCCTTTTGAATACTCAGTCCTATCACTAATGAGATGGGGTGCAACAGCTCGAAAGCCTGAAGTTTTTCCCCGAGGAAGAATGGTTGTCTAAAGAAAGATATTGGTAAAGTCTAGAATAATCCCCAAGTGAAAATTTGCAAGTGAATAGTTGAAGAGTTTTGGGAGTACCCATGACCAGTGTTGTGAGTATAATCTGTAGAAGCTTCACCAAAATGTTATAGGAAATAATGAGAAGTGGACTACTTCATTATTTTTACTACAGTTTTAAAGAAGTTACAACTGAAGAAGGAAAGTTTTGGAAGAATGCAATCAGATGCAGATGAAATCTTTAGACTTGTCCTATACAAAAATAGATACATTGTTGTATCAGGGCAGCATACTCAATTATCATGAATAAACGGACAATGTTATTATGTGAATGTACCAGATGTACAGGAGCAGCTAATGATAATCTTAGCATATGCAAAAATGTATGCCCTTCACTATCATTGAAAAGTTTTAGAGCTTGGTGTTCTCGAGAGAAAAAGTTTCTTGGAGAAAATCCAGGCTCTTATGGCTGCCAGTTTGCACTCCTGATGATTCACAGACCCTCAGTAGTTTCTGGCTTTCCAAGATTTTTTTATTTGCTGTCTTCTGCTGGGTGGAACTTTGTGACTAGCTCTGGCCTAAGAACTGTTAGAAGAACATATATGTGCGATTTCTTGATGACTGGAGTATTTAATTAAGGTACCAAGAACTAAAACAAGGTGATGACTATACAGAAACTACTCTTTACAACTTTTCTGCATACCTAAAATGACTCTACAATAAAGTTTTACTAATTTTTAAATGTATAAAATCAAAGCTAAGAGTATATAAAATATAGTTTTTTATGAGCAGGTGAGTTTATCATAGAAATGTAAAGTTGGTTTAATGTTTGAACATTATTAAATACAACTTATACTACTATAATGAAAAAAAATATGATCATCTTAATGCAGAAACAAATTTAAAAATTTAAAATCCATAATTGCTAAAAACTCTTGCAACTTAGGAATAATATAAATTCCTTCTGTTTCATAAAAGACATCCATGTAAACCCTGTAGTTGACATCATTCTAATGGTGAAAGACTGAATGCTTTCCCCCTAAGATAGGAACAAGTCAAAGGTGGTGAGTCCCATCACTTTTGTGGTAGTTATAACCAGTGTGATAAGACAAGATAAATAAACTAAAGTTATCTAAGGTAAAGTTAAAATGATTTTACATTTTTGTAGAAAATTATATGAAGTCTACAAAAAGTCACTAGAATTTATGAGTTTAACAAATGTGGTAGACAGAAATATTATTGCATTGTTTGTTATGTCAGTCAAAGCCAGCCAACTCTTTTATATACACATTTTATTTACTGACTAAAGAATCATTGTTATGTTATTTCTGGTCCTCAAGTCACCTTGCTCTCCCAATGCCTGTCTTCTGTCTCAGTCAAACTCTCATGCTCTCTCTCTCTGATTTTTCCGCTTTTTAAAACCTATTCTTCATATGGATCTTACTTTGTGACTCTTCAAATGAAAATGAAGTTCAGCTACCAGAGACCAAGTTAGAGTGAGAGAACAAGCAAGTTTCTGAGCCTTTATCACAAATTGTTTGAAAGTTTTAACCATGATGTTGTTTGAAACTTTTCTAATATAGTTTAACTGACTTTTAAATTCCAAAACTTACATTTTGTAATCTTTAATTTTTGTCAACTTAAAGAGTAATTTATATTTCATTTATATGTGTGTATATAAAATTTGAGAATTTTAATTATTACAAGGATTTAATTTTATTGTATTTTAATTAAGATTTGCAATATTATGTTTGGCTATATCTGGAACAATCTACCATGTGTTATACAAGTTTAAGAATTGTTAGAGGGCAATACTTTCATTGTATTAGTTTAAAATGCCAGGTGCTACTTTGCAAGCGTAAGAAACAATTGAACTTTTGTTTCATTTGGAGCTTGTTTGTTATTTTAAAGTATATACCACGAATATTAATATAAGGGCAATGTGGGGATATTATTTAATAGAGTCTTTACAGATTCTCAGAAATGTAATATCTTAAAAACTGTGGACAGAATAATAATTGACTTATTAATGCATTTATCACACAAAAATGTAAAAAAAAGAAAAGTCATAAATGTCAAAGTCTGTTGGTAATTGAAAAATATAAACAAAAGCAAAAGAAAATATATGCATTCAGGTCGTTTGTATAATGTATAATGTGGTTTTATCTATAGTCCTCTGATGTAACATTTTCAATGTAGGTTGATTTTTAGTTGTTAGAATTGGAACACACATTTTATGATTTCACAGTATATAAAGAATATTACAGTAATGCTTAAGCTTTACCAAGGTCAATAAAATTATTGTATGGCTAATTTAGATAATATTAGGCAGTTTGTTTTGATCAAATTTATTCAAAAAATTTTCATTCTTTCAGAAAGTAATTTGTGAAAAGCACAATGAGTTATTTCTGCTTCTCAACATACTGCTGTTATGCATTTAATTGGAGAATATCCTTTAATCATATAGAAAAATCTTTGTATTGATTGCTTGAACAGATTACAGATAGCTTGTGAGTATTTTGGTGGTCATTATTTCAGAATAGCAAAGAATCAAGGAGTGATTATCAAGATACAAGGGTGCTTGATAACACAATCAAGAATTTACATAATTCAGTATGATCTCTTTATCCAGAAAGATGTAATGATAGTATGCAATAGGGGTATAAATTATAGAAAATTGTCTGCTTACCACTTCATACATATTTAAAAGAAATATTTTTTTCTGCTAAAGCAGTTGTGCATGTCAAGTTTATTTTGTACAAAATAATAATGCTTCTATTGTTACAGGACTTAATATTCATCTTACTCTTCTCCCAAGTTCCCATATGTAAAAGCATCTTTATAAATGCCATTATTTATAATGTATGTATGTGTGCATATATATGCACCCATAATAGATTTTCAATGTTTAAAATAATCACTGGTTATCTTTTGGAACCAAACAAATGCAGGGGTTTTTTAAAAGTAATTTTTAATCTGTCTTTTTAATTATTGAACTTATTTTAAAATTCCTGTAAAATCCTCAGCCAAAACATAATAATAATTTTAATAACACATATGAAGTTTAAACAATGGTATACAAGGTTGTGCATTTATATACTAATTTCAGCTATGACATTAATAGCTTTTAAAGTCAGCTATTTCTTCTATATCTCAATTTGAAATATAAAACAAATATTAACATATAATTTCAAATTTGATTAATATAATCCCACATTTTAAAATATAATTTAATTAGGATAAAAACAATGCTATTTCTTAGCGATATGTATCAAATGTGAAATAGCATAAGTAAATGAAACATTATTCCATGTGTTTATTTGACCTATTCTTTTATAGATCTTTTATATTTCAAAGGTACATATACACTACTTTTGATATAAATCAGGTTGAGATAAAGACCTAAAACAATAATAACTCATTTTTTCTTACTTAACCTTGTGTGTGAAACAGATTTAAATAAGGAATCGTCTACTACTTAGTGATTTTGAAAAGTTCTAAGCTTCCCACAAGTTTTTTCCTAGTGATATTAGCTCTTTCTTCAGTTTTACTTTTTTTGGTAAGCTAGCAAAATATCTAGACATTTTTATCAACCATAACTTCATTATATAACCTCAAGTCACCTCATTTTTCTTATTATATTTTTTGATCAATCATTTGACCTAATCTATTCTGTTTACTTTTTATCTTTTAGCCTTATCTACTGAATTGATTGCCTAATGTTACTATTTTGAGTTATCCATGCTGTTGACATTCTCAACTCTTGTGGCATTACAACTAGAGATATATTTGCAATGAAATGATTTTATTAATGGTGTGAGTAGGGGGTGGGAAGGACAGGAGAGAGCAGTGGGGAAAATTGGGACAACTGTAATAAACAGCAATAAAAAAGCATAAAAATAAAATAAATATATATGTAAGAGATCTTCATATTTGAATACTTCAACAGTACTTCCTTGTTCTCAAAATAAGATTTAATGTATTTACCTTAGCTTCTAAAAATTTAATGGTCAGAATCCTCTTTTGTTTTTTCCCTTTATACTTTACAGCCTGTCCTCTGGTTTGTTCGCATGTAATCAATCCAATGTCTCCTACTCCACATACTTGCCTTCCTTCTGATAATCTTTTTAACTCTCTTTATTTTACCTAAATACTGGAAATTTCCCCTCAGCTTTGACTTCAAATAATCTGGTATCCTTCATTGGTTCCAAAAATTTAGACAGTAATGGTCAAATTTTTCATAAGCTTTCAGATTCCCTTTTATATATTTCTGTTGGGAAATTATGTCATGTTTTACGATGCTCATTTCTCATTTTTCTCCACAAATAAACTCCTATATCCTACAGTTTACTAGAAGTCTCAGATTCTGGCTTAAATAGGAGTTCATTAAATGTTTCTACAATGAGCATTGAGTTAAAGATAACTAATGGATTAATTAATTGCTGTCTTCCTTCCTCTCTTTCCTGAGTAATTAAATCTCAATAATAAAAATTGTGCTAAAATGCGTATTTACAAAATAGAAGAAAAATTATTTTCTTTCTTTTATCCATAGTACAACAGTGGTTACTCTGTCAGGCTAACTAGCAAGCATATTGGACAGGAAATATTGGGAGGCCAAGACCAAGAAAGATTGCTTTTATTAGCATGTACGTAAAGATAAAAAATAATAATAAGATACAAGAACACAGAATGGAATTTTGAGACATAAATAAAAATATGTACTTATGTTTATGCTTGAAGAAGAGTCAATATTTTAAACATAGTTTTAATCATTTTTACAAATTGAAGAATAATTGACAGGAAACACTTTAGTGAGGTGGTGAAAAACAGTCATTATATGAATGGAGTATCTATGGGATAGTCAAATCACTTGTTTCTAAAGAAATAAATTAAAAGAGTAATTTTTTAATGGAAGTAATACACAATTTGGAAAAGCAACCCATTTAATTAATTATAAAAATAGCTACTGAACATTATTTTTCCCTTCTCCTTATTTCTCTATATGTTATACTTGCAAAAAGTAAGTAGATTTAACCTTCTTATTTCCCCCAACTGTATGAAAATACATTGAAAGAAAGTAAGATATCTGGATGGTACGGCTCAGTGGATTGAGTGCCTGACTGAAAACTAAAGGGTCACCAGTTCGATTCCCAGTCAGGGCACATGCTTGAGTTGTGGGCCAGGTCCCCAGTTGGGGGCATGTGAGAGGCAGCCACAGACTGGTGTTTCTCTTCTTCTCTTTCTCCCTCCCTTCCTTTTTCTCTTAAAATAAAAAAAAAAAAAAAATCAATAAAAAATTAAAGAAGGAAAAAACAAGTCATAAAAATAGAAAGAGGGGGTAGCAGCAATACTATAGGGAGAAGAAAGAGATAGAAAATTTAAAAAGTTAAAAAATTAAAAAGGTGGGCTCATTAAAAAGGGCTAGAAATTAAAGAATACTTGAAAATTATTGCTACTAAATCATTGTTTCTACTTGATTTTAATATTTAAAAAAATTTTATACATTTTTCTCAAAATTAAGAGTTTAAGAAATGAATGGTTGAAGCAAGGCATATAATACAAGGTGAGCAAAAAGTACATTTACAGTTGTTTGTATGGAATATAATACAATAATTAATAAATAATAATACAGAAATCGTCATCGTCGGCAGCCGTCCGTCTCGAGAGACGATGGTGTAGCTTCTTAAGAGTCTATCTGCACCGCCGAGAATGGCTGTGCAGTCCGACTCGGGAGTGACAGGGTATCTGTCTCCTCCCATGTTGAATCGACATCTTGCGATGACGCTGGAGTGTCCTCTCCAGTGGAGCTGAAGCTACAGAGCCTGGGCAGGGTGACATGGAGGGTCTGCTGTTGCCCATGCAGCAGACCCCCCCTCTCTTCGCAGCTGAAGGATCCAAGGGAAAGACGGAGTCAATACAGCTTGGCTTCAGGTGCGCCGCAGGAGTTGCCGGTGTTGACTACAACGTCAAACCGCCTTAGGGACTCCGGCTCCGGATTTTCTGTCGGGGTTTACTCCCTTAGCCTTTCCCCTGAAGAGGTATGCCGCAAGGCAGCGGAGGGTTTTTGGAATCAGAGTTTCCTTCTCTGATGTGCCCTGACTGGAAGATCGAACCAGCGACACTTAGCTCGCAGGCCGACGCTCAATCCACTGAGCCAAACCAGCCAGGTAAAATAATACAGAAATAAACTATGTGTTACAGCAGAGTCACAACTATAAGCCTATTCTTGTTTCATCTTGTAATAACATTATCCAAAATATTTACAAAATTCAGCAGTTTTTCCTATAGTGAACATTGTTCATTCTACTGCAGACAGAAATAAAGTGTGATGAGTATATACTGACCAAACTGCTACCCTCCTTGAATTCACACTCCTTTTACACTAGTGGAGGCATATGAACACATATAGACAGAGATGAACTGAGGATGCTCTCCTTGGCCTTAGATCCACTTCTCCTTCTCCTTGCTATATGTCCTTGGGCAGAGTGTATTGTCCAAACGGAACTGGACTTCTCTCATGATTACTTTTTTAATTTTTAATTTTAAGCAGATGAGCAAGTCATTGGTAGAAGTCAGGGTATGTGGGAAAAGTCTGAAGGTTAAGATGATTTCTAGTGACTTTCAAACTCATTACCACACTTCTAATGGTTTTACTTTATTCGGGTCTAGGGTACATTAATTTTTTGAATGTTGTGAACTGCCTTGAAGCTAAGTTCTATTAAAGTAACATATATTAATTCTTTTTGGATTGTTAGATGTGTTTCCTTGACATTGTCAAAGTAACAAATACCAGTCACTTATTTACTTTAGGAAAGGTCAATACCAGTTAAAAAGTCTTTTAATAAATTATTTTAATGATGATGATAAACATCTGATTATTGTCTAATGCAGAAATTGCCTCAAAGCATATGTGTCAATAATAAAATTTTTTAAATGTAGGTGATCTTTATAAAGATACACTTCAGGGAAGAAATTTTGATAAGTTTAATATTATTTTATTTATTAAAAATTAGGTAACATCTGAACCTTAATGATAAATTAATATTTGACCTTCTTAATATGCATATATATATATATTTTAATTAATTATAAAAATTCAGTCAGGTAAGTTCTGTTGTATGTAAATATACAATATGCCATAGATCACTTTAAAAAAAATTTCAGTGTAATACGAATAATTACACAGGAAATTTAATATTATTTATTGCTAGAATGATAACTAAAGGCTTCTTGCTTAAACAACTGATTAGCTACTAAAGATGCTTCGTAAAAGTTGACAATATAGCAATAATAGTTTAATTGTAATAATTGCCCTGCTCATCAACATAATAAAATTTTAGAGTAGTATCTTTATGTAATCTACCATTTGGTTAGTTCCTTTAAAACCAAACAGAGGTTTTGGGCTTTAAAAGTAAACTTTATGAAATATTTTATATTTTATATTGACTAATATATTTGCAGGGCAATGACTTTCATTAAATGTACACTTCTAGTTAATTTTGAGCCAATTTTATTTCTTTTCTATTTACTATTTTTTACACACTCTGTTAAGCAAGGAAGAAAAACAGGAAGGAAAATAGGAAAGGAAAAAAAGCAAGGTTGAAACAAATGTGAAGTTACTTTCTTTAAAAAATGCATTACCTTTAAATGGCTGTTCACATGATTGATAAGTACATTTCTTTTAAAGGAATGATTGGTTTTCAATGAAACTTAATTAATAATTAGACTTGTAGAGACTTTGTTATATTGCTTTTAAAAAATAAGCTATTTACATATAAAAATTACAAACCAGACAATAGAGCCATTACAGGTGATTATCAGATAAAAATACAGCATGAAAACAATTTTAAGTAGAATGTTGATTGTGCTATTTAATATTTTAATTGCTGTTGATTGAGTGAAATATGTGGAAGAAAATCTCAATATGATTGACATGAATTTATCTTCATTTAATGTTAATGAAGTGTTGCATTAGCAAATAAATCTATGCACACTTGCTTTAATGTGAATAATAACCATATCCTTCTAGTTTAAGAATAATTCTAAGTTAATATTAATTATATTAATGTGGGGACACATTTATATTCAACATAAAACAATATCACAGATGAACATGAGAGTGACAGTCTTCGTTACTTTGGATTAGAGGTGAGGAAGCCATATAGCACCCTACTTTTTGTTCATCTAAGAATTCTATTGATGTCTAATTAATATAAACTGAAGCACACACTTTTAAATCATACCATTTGATGCAACATGACATAATGTGTGACAGTTTGAAACCATAACCAAATTAAGATAAGAAACATTTCCATTACCCTTAAAAGTTGTTTCATGCCCCTTGGCAATCCCTTCCCATAGTTAGCCTCGCTCTCCTCCTTATTTCACACAACAAGCACCATTGATCTACTGAATTCACTAGAGATTACTTTTCGCACTGTACAATTGTTCTAAACTGAATCAGGCAATATTTTCTTTGCACTACCTCCTTTACTCTGCGTAATTATTTTGAGATTTAATGTATGAATCAATTACTTAAATATTTATATCACTGAGTAGCATTTCTTTGTATGGCTATGCCAAAATTTGTTTCTTCCAAACTCTTCTTTTTGAGGAACATTTGGGTTGTTTCTATATAGAGCTATTAGTAATAAATATTCGCATTCAAGTCTTGTTTCAGTCATATGCTTTCATTTCTTTAAACTGCACTGAGTTAATGTGCTTTTAACTATTGTGAAATTGCCAAAATATTATTGAACGTTATTGAAAATTTTTATATTCTTATCAGTAATATAGGAGAAATCAAGTTGTTCCACATCCTTTCCAACACTTAAAATAGTTAGTTTTGTTTTGTTTTGTTTCTAATTTAGGCATTCTGCTGTGAGTGTAGTTATTTGAAAATGTACCTGGAATTTTGTTTTTATTCAAGTATGGTGAGGTCAAGAGATTAGGAGATTATTGTCATTGAAAAGTAGTTTGTTCCTCAGAGTTCCCAAGAGTGAGAAGCACATCATGCCATACTGGGCCACACATGGAAGTACCGAGGTCAGTCAGGAGGCAAAGCAATGTGGGGGAAACATGGGCAAAGGCCTTTATTTTCATGAGAAGGAATGCATGAGGCACGATAAAGAGCTAAACAGGTTTTAGCATTGAGTAGTTTGAATAATTTCAGCAGGGTCTGAGGTACTGTATTGCGATTTTTCTCTAGCTGTCTAGTACCTGGCCCTGGCAGACAGGGCAGGAGAAAAAGTCTGCGGGTGGAATATGGGTGCTGGATTAGCTGATTCGCTTTTCAAGTGTGCATTTCGAGGAAAGCTGGTCTCTAACCCTAGAAATTAGCTATACCTGGGAGGTACGTTCTTGCTTTCTGTCCTCGGTATGTAAGTTGCAAAGATGTTAAAGCATCATAAAATATACAAAAAAATTAAAACACGATTATTTCATGTGGTTTTATTCATTATTTCCTAAAAAACTACTGATGTTGAGCATCATTTGATGCTCGCCTTTGTTATTTCTATATGTGCTGTGCTGAAAAGTGTATCCAAATGTTTTGCTGACTTTGTATAATGTTCCTTGTCTTCTTATTATCACAATGTAAGAGCTCTAGTTTTAGGTCAATTCCTTTGTGAGATATGTACTTTACAAATAAACATAATGTGTAGTTTGCTTTTCATTTTGAAAAGTAAAAGGTTTAGTTTTTTTTTCTTGTTAAAAGACTATTAATTACAGGTTTTCTTCTATCATTCATTTATTTGTATTGTAAGAATTCAATGTGAAACCCAAGATTACTTATATTTTTCCATTTATCATATTCTATGCTTTTATAATTTTGGCAGTTACAATGAAATCATCTATGCTGACATATTCTTTGCATATAGTAAGTTATATGGATCCATTATTTTTGTATATGTCCCAGTGCTAGTTGTTGACAAAATTTTATTTTCTCTAATAAATTGCCTTGACATCTTTGTCAGAAATCAATTGACCATATATGTGTGACTCTATTTCTGGACTCTTAATTATAATATTTTCCATTGCGCTGCATTGTTTATATCTATGTCAATACCAGACAATTTTTATTAGTGTACATTTATAGTGTATCAGGTAGTGTAAGTCTTGTTTCTTTGTACTTATTTTTCAAAAATGTCTTTTCAAGATCCTGTATATTTGCATGTAAATTCTAGAATCAATTTGAAAAGTTTACAGAAAAGACTATGGGTGTATAATGGGGATAGTCTTAAGTTTATTGAAATTAGGGGACAGTTGATGACAATAATAAATTTTCTGATCTACAAACATGGTATATAATTCAATTTATTTAAGTCGTCAGTTATTCTGACCAATATTTTATGGAGTTTATTTTGCAAATAACTCACATATTTTATTAACATATTCTTGCACATTACATACTTTGTTACTATAAAATGCATTGTTTTTAATTAAAATAGGGGAATTTTATTGTTATTCAATAATACAATTATTTTACATATACTGATAATATATCTTGCAAAATTGTTAAACTTCCTTATTAGATTTTATAATTACTTTTGTAAGATGCTAACAATTATATACATAGTGTTTTGTGTGATTAATATAGTTTATTTTTCTTATTTTTAAATTGTTGTTCTGTTTACTTATTTTCTAATCTGTACGTTTTTTAAAACAATATTTGTCTTGACGTTACTTTGGCTAAATCTAAAAGGAAATGTTAAATATGAACAATGAGAACTGATATCTTTGCTTTTTACCTGATCTTAAGGAAAAAAAATTAATCCTTTATTAAAAAATATAAAAGAATAACATGTGTTATATTATTTTAGATGTACTTCATTTGTTTCATCATTTCCCTTCTAATTTTAATATGCTTAGATTTTTCAGCATGATTTGAGGTAGAATTTTGCCACATAATTTTCTTCATCTATGGAGGTTATTATTTGTTGATTTCTTTTCGGTTAACATTGTGGATTACTTTGATTTTCAAGTGATAAGATAATTTACCTCTCTAAGCCAAATATTAACATGTCATTATTATTCTGATACATTGTTGAAATTTATTTTCTAAAATTGTGTTTAGGAGTTCTAGATACATTTTTTATTTGTAGATTAATCTATAGATTTTTTGTAACTTTTTAAAAGAGTTTGCCATCATGGCAATGCTGACCATATAGCATGATCTGAAGTATACCCACACCTCTTCAATTTTCTGGAAATATTTGACAAGCATTCCTAATGTTTCTTCTATAGAAGTTAGTGAGATGTTACCAGTAAAGTTATTTCACATTGGCATTTTCTTGTTGGGAATTTTTAAACAATATATTCAATTTCTTTAACAAGTATAGAATGTCAGCTTATCTATTATTTTCCTTGAGTAAGCTTTGACAGTGTTCAAAGATTATATGTCTATTAATAAGATGTATGTAAATTATTGTTAAGCTAGTTTCCTCAATCTATAAAACTTTTTTTCAGGCAAAATCATAAGAATATAATTTTTATTTTATAAAAATGTAAATGTATTATAAAACTCTATCATGTCCTGAAGACATATCATTAAAACTGAGGACATTGAAAAGTCTATAACTCTAATACAAAATATTAATAACAAGTTTTAATGGGGAAACACTTAAAATATTAAAACTAATATTAGCACACTTTAAATTTGTATTATTTTAAATATTAGCTTAATATTAGAATATTTAAATAAAAAGAATGAAAATAAAACAATATATAGGATAATGTATTGGCCTGAATATTTTGGATATTGAAAATGTTGTATAATGAAAAAGACAAGTGTATAGTTTTACTAGGTTCAATTGAAATAATAGACTTATAAATTATATTTAAAACTGGAAAAGAGCAACATAAAACCAAACAAATAGAAGAAATAGGAAAGTAGAATAAAATAAAATGTAAATCAAATACTTTAGGGTTTATTAATAAAATCAAAGTATGCTTTTTGAAAAGATAACCATAGTGTAAAAATTCTGCCTAAATTTCTTAAGAAAAGAGATGTATCTGTTAAAACGTCAACTGAAAAATAAGTCAATGATTATAGATTAACCCATGAATTATGTGGACTCAATGTTAATTGTTATTGAATTTTATTAACAAAATTATTATTATTATTATTATTATTATATAAACGGATTTTAACTAATTTTTCCTATATCATGCACATCTTTATGTCAGTCATTTTATAAATTTAGAAGCAGGTTAATATTACAAAACGACATACTGAGAGTTTAAACTCCTTTATCATATTGTTGCCATGGCATCCATTTTGTGTGGCTAAGTGGCCTTCTAAGGCCTGGAACTGATATTAACACCTCCCTCAAATGCATGTCATAGGGAACAGCCGGAAGAGCCACAAATAAGAGTAAGTTTTTGGTATGACTTCCCTAACTTCCATGGTGACAAACACTCTCTCCTGCTTCCCAGCCTCTTCCCTTTGCATTCCTAAGATCAGATCCCCTGGGAGCTTACCAAACCCCAGTTAATTTTTGGTTTGAATGGACTAATCTGGCCCTAGTTCAGGAAACCTAAAAACACGCTATCCATCTACCCTTATAAAGCACGTGCCCAGGTCCTGCTGCTCACACTCTGTCTGCACCCTGTGGCCCCTGGAAGTGCGCTTTGTACCTCCCCCAGGACCTGCGAGTAACATGCTTCTCTACCTCACTTTCTCTTGCAGTCTGTGTTGAACCATGACTCACCATCTGTCGGGTATGAGACCCCCAAATAGCAGCGGCGTGGCTAAGAGTGCTGGCGGTACACTCTCGCGCCTGCTCTACAGTGCCATGGGCTTGCATACACTTGTTACACAAAGGTGGCTTCTAGCCCAGAATTCCATCAGTCACCGGAAGTGGCTACATCAGTGGTTATACAACAGCTGCTGTGTCAGCTACTAGAACTCAGCTGCTGACTCAGCTATCTGAAGGTCACTCTCAGGAAGTTGGCCCAACTCCATCCTGGACTCTGAAATCTTGGCCACGTATAGCCAGGGCCTTCTCCCTGACACCATCTGACCCCTCACTCTCAGCTGTACTTACAAATGTTACTTTAACAACACCGCAGCGTCGGAAATGTGAAATTAGATCAAAAGAAATAGGAAACACAAATATCAATCACCAGCAAATAAGTGGTAAACAAAACTCATCACTATATATCCAACAAAACAAATAAATATGTTCAACTTATGTTTTTATTAGTTAAACCATATTAAGTCCCTATTTCATTCTAGAAAACAATAACACAGTGATGATGCCCACTTCATTTAATGGCTATTTGCTCAGTGAGTCTTCTTTCTAATAGTTATCTTTAGTAATTACTATTCATTATGTCCATAGTACACAAAACTATTTTTTTTTGTTTTCAACCATATCTGCATTTCTTACCAGATTCCTAACCCTTCCCCTGCCAAAAAAAGCAACAAAGAACACCTTAGCTTCTTTAATTAATTTAGCAAATCTTTTCATGTATTAGGCAAGTTTTGGCAAAAAGAAAAGAAAAGAAAAGAAAAGCTATCTGCTATATACAGAAGCAATGAAATGTGTCAAAGTGATTCAATAAAATTTCTTCATGACCTGACATCAAATAGAAAGGAAAAAGGAAATGAAAATTATTTTATGTATCAAATGAGTATCATCATGCTGGAACCTGAAAAAAATATTTGCTGAGATCATCAGTTCAATAATATTTTTTGATTCAGTGGTTTAAGTTGAATTATTTTTGTTGGGTGAGGAGATTTTTCTCAGACTAAATGATTATATATAGTTTAGTGTGACAATTGCATATTCAATTAATTGGATTTGTTTTTACCTTCTAAAACATACTTATTAGATTCTACGAGCAATTTTATATTCATCAAAAGTATTTTAATAACATATTTCATAGAAAAAATAAGAAAATTAAAAATAATTATTGATTACTCTCTTCTATTCATTCTTGATATTATATTGGGATTCTGTTATTTCCTTTAACACTCACATATGACTTTGAAGATAGGGTGAGATTTCCTAAAATAACTTTCAAATTATTTATGTCCTAATGTAATTGCTCCTGTAAACATAATAGCCCGCTGGTTTATGGACCACAATTATTGTGCTTTTTATACTTCTGCACTGTTGACTACCTTCATTGGTACATTAACTTACCCCATTTAAAACTCATTTTCTTTTTTATTAACTCTATACTAATAAAATCTTACAAAGTTAATATTCTTTTTTACCAAACATGATTATTGCTATCACCTAGTAGCTAAATTCATGGACTTTGGGATTAATCAAATCTAGGTCATATTTAAATGTTGCCATTTTTAAATTTATAAACTTGTGTCATTTAAATTTAGTTAAGTTTCACAAGAACCAATCACTTCAGTTTAAAAATGATAATCAGTGTATCACTGTATATTTTAAGTGTGTGTAATGTGTGAAAGTTATTTGGTACAGTTCTGGCAATAGTGATTTTAATTGGCTCTGGCTGATGGTATAAGCCATTATTAGTCTTTGCAATTTGGCCATCTGAGTAATATGATAGTTGCTGAATATTTTAATAAACAGAATTAAAGTTATTTATATATGATATCTGCTTTTCTTATTACTTTCTTTTTCTTTTATAGTCATTCAAATTTATTCCATAGTTATCAAGGTAAGCTGTTTGTTCCTGGTTGAATAATTCAAAACAAAGTCTATCAAATGGTTTACAAAATGTAAAACACATCATCGATTCCTGCTAATGTAAACTTCACTTCCAAATTATTGTGTTGTATAGTGTATGTGAACAAACCACTCATTCTTATTTTTATGATATTAAAAACATTGAATGTCTTTATGTAATTATAAATTATTACAAAATATTATTTTTAAGAATGGGCAAACTACTGGATGATGATAATGATTTTATATGAACTGAAAAATATGAAAGTGATATTTTATTTAAATGCACTTTATACCACATTTATTTAGTATACATCAAAAAAATACTAAGCAATTATTAATCATTTCTATAAAATCTAGAACTCACTTTTCATCTTGTAAGATTTCAAAATTTGAGTATGTGTGATGACTTAAAATATTCTCTGTATTTCTCTTACTGAAATAAGCTGTCATCACTATCTAAACATAAACATGCAATCAGGAAATTATTTAAATTAGAAATGGAAATTACTATTTCCATTATTTTTAGGTCTGGTTTTTTAAAAATTTTTTCTGACTTAATGTAAGTTTATGTTGCTAGCTTAATTTCTAGGAAAGAAATAACTCAGGCATAACTTGTTTGACAATTTCTAAGTAACTACATGGATTAAGACACTCAAAATTTAGGCAGTCATATCTGGCTTTGAGTGAATGTCAATGGGTGTATCACTTTTGAATATCCTAAAATATCTTTCAACTGTGCATTTTCATTAAGTCAGAAGTAACTATAACAATGGTTAGCTTCTTTTTGGTAATTTCAGCTTCTCAATAATCACAAGTTACTGCCAGGCACTTTCACCACGATTACACAAAGGACTAACTCAGCCGTTGAGTGAACAGGCATTAATGAGGGGTTCTTAGGTACACAGTGCTTTTTTTTTTTTTTTTTGACTTTAATTTAAAAATATTTTGATTTTAAGGATGGCAAAAATTTTTGAGTAGTGGAAGAAATATCCAACACATATTTGTAAGGAAAAAGAAAAAGAAAGAAATAATTACCAATGAAATAGCTCTGCAGCTAATTTTCAAGAGAATTGAAAACAGTAAACAGAGTTATCTATCTATCAGCTGTCAAAATATAAATACAAAGACAAAAAAAGTGTATTATCTGCACATTCTTTTTTATACCTCTCATAGATCCATATCCATATGTGTTCATCCTATGCACATTAACTTATTAATTTATCTTTATACTAATTTTAATGCATTATATTCAATAGTTATGTCATAAAATATCCAGTAATATGGCTTCTAGTGTCTAAAATATCTTTAGGTTTATGAAAGACAAAAAAAGAAGTTGATTGCCCTTTTATTAATGTTTAAAAAATTAGTACCTTAATTAATTTTTATAACCTGTACTTCAATGAGCTTTTATTATGTCAGTAACATAAAATAATCATTTATTTCTCATGTACATCTGTAAGCTGGCTGGTGTCAAGCTTATTCAAGTTGGATTCAGCTGGCTTTGAAGAGAAGAACAATGGGGACTTGGGCCTGCTTCAGACACCTGTCATTGTCCTTCATAAAGAAGCTAACTGACATAGGTTAATCTTATGAAAAAAAGGCAGAAGAAAAGAAGGAAAAGCCCAACTCCGCAAGCGCATTTCAAGGCCTCATTCCTACCGTATCCATAACATCACTTTAGCAAAAACAAGTTACATAGTTAAGTCTAGCACCAATTAATTGGAAAAATGCACTCCTTCTCTACAGGCTGAGAAGGGGGAAAGGGAGTGCTTATTTGCTAAATAATAATTGAGTTTACCACTGTCTTTACAGGAGTACAGATAACTTCATGAGACTGTGTAGAGGAGAAGAGCTGTAAAAGTACTAAGAAGATATAAAATACTGAAACATATGAGGATATATTTATTAATACTTCCTGTTAAAAATATAAAACAGGAGCCAATATATCTGTTAATTGGTTCAAATCAAAAATAACTTATTTAGAAATTTTATAAAATGTCTTAGTTAAAATTGAATTTAGCTGGAATATGAAAAAATTTAAAGTATGGTGAAATGAGTATTAATAAAGGCAGAAAACTGACCTTTTGTTTATCTTTATTGACAGTAATAAAACAACAATTACTCCCAAGTGGAATACAATCTTGACAAAATCAAAAATTTAGATAGAAATGATAGCTAGCTGGCTAGATGTCATTGTTCTCAGTGTGATACAAAAACCAGGCTTAAAAACATGCCTGAGAGTATTTTTGTCATATATAATTTTACACATCAATTTTAACAATACACTTAAAAAATACAGTGTAGAGTTGTGAAATATGGATGGCACAGCTGTCAGTATTTTACTGAACCTTAAATAAAAAATTTAAAGTCACTTGTGACTCACTTAATATGTTTAACTTCATTTCACTTAATTATCAATATATTTAGAGGAGATAAGTGTTGATACGAAAAAACTAAACTCAAGATTTTATATTTTACACCATATCACACATCTTGTCAAATAAAGGAAAACATTCTTCTACACATCAATAATCTTGGTGAATTTTATTAAGATCCACGTTGTTTACAATTCCAAAAATCTAAAATTAGTTTTAACACAATTATTTTTCTCATCATTTCTCCAACATTCTCTTAGAGCACTAATTGTTTTAACTTCAAATAACCTCAAAGTGTATCTCACTCTCAATTCATTTTACTGCCAATGTAGTTCATGTCCTCATGCAATCTATCTGGCATGTTGCATGTCATTATATCTAGCAGTGCAGCCCATATGGCTCTTCTCAACTTTCAAAATCAAATCTTTTCAAGCGTTTAAATTACATTATTTGATGGAAGACATTTTAATTTCAGTCATCATCCATTAGTGCAATCTTGATTATAACCATTCATGTGACCATTCATCATAAAATTAAAATGATGCTCTTAAAAATGACAGCTTTTTCGACAGCTCTGCCAATTCTAGCTTTTATCCTTTCTTTTCCATTTGGTATAGCAGTTACTGTTTGTACATATATTCACCAATTTTTTCCTAAAGTGTGTATGTATTTTCCTATAATTAAATATAGAAATCACTACTATCCATTTGTGTGTGTGCTTTATTTATACTATGTATCGTCATCGTCGTCGGCGGTGGCGGCAGCCGTCCATCTCGAGAGACGATGGTGTAGCTTCTTAAGAGTCTATCTGCACCGCCGAGAATGGCTGTGCAGTCCGACTCGGGAGTGACATGGTATCTGTCTCCTCCCGTGTTGAATCGACATCTTGCGATGACGCTGGAGTGTCCTCTCCAGTGAAGCTGAAGCTACAGAGCCTGGGCAGGGTGATATGGAGGGTCTGCTGTTGCCCATGCAGCAGACCCCCCCTCTCTTCGCAGCTGAAGGGTCCAAGGGAAAGACGGAGTCAATACAGCTTGGCTTCAGGTGCGCCGCAGGAGTTGCCGGTGTTGACTACATCGTCAAACCGCCTTAGGGACTCCAGCTCCGGATTTTCTATCGGGGTTTACTCCCTTAGCCTTTCCCCTGAAGAGGTATGCCGCAAGGCAGCGGAGGTTTTTTGGAGTCAGAGTTTTCCTTCTCTGATGTGCCCTGACTGGAAGGTCGAACCAGCGACACTTAGCTCGCAGGCCGACGCTCAATCCACTGAGCCAAACCAGCCAGGGACAGAAAATGAAGTGAGAAACTGAATATTCATATACATTTTAAAGGAATATATAGGAATTATGAGAAGGTAGAGAAAGAGGTTATTATATAACTTCATCAAAATACTAGATTTTGATCATAAATTATAAGTTATTTTTGGCACTTAAATAATTTGAAATTCAGAGAGCATTTACTAACAGACTTGTACCATGCTGAGTTTTAAATGATTATGTGTAATTATAACACTCATTGTTATATAATGTTATCAGTCACAGGATCGCACTGAACAACCAAAATGGCAGTCAGAACAATAAGAATTCAGAATTATGTATCAAAAATAGAATTGCATGGGATTTTAGTATCCTTATATGTGTACACCTCACTTTATGTTTCAGAATTGCTAAATCACATAATTACACAAAGAACTGGATTATCAAGGATTATCAATTTAGGCTACAATCATAAATTTTAAAAGTCTCAAGCTTTATTATTTAGAAGTACAAATAACTGCAAGCCACATGTGCAAAGGAGAGAAATTAGACTGAATTCAGCTCCCCAAGTCTTTTCATGTATTACCATTCATTCTGACTCTGATTAAGAGTGAAATGTCACTTTTCCATTATTAAACACCCCCCTTGTTTTTCAGATAGTGCCTTCCTCCCCATTTCTAGGTTCTCCTGCTTGGAAACATATGACTCTCATTGCACGTAGGACTTGAATCCTGATGCAGTAAAACCATCGCACTTCACCTCACTGTTACTAACATCCACAGTGCTGAGAACAGTGTAGTTCTATAAGGTGGCATTTTCCAATACCAAAGCAGGAGCAAATTTAAGTGACCAAAGGTTGTCCTGACTGGTGTGGCTCAGTTGTTTGGGTGTCATCCTGCAAAGCGATTCAATTCCTGGTCAGGGCACATGACTGGGTTGTGGGTTCAATCCCTGGATCGGGCACACGGGAGAGACAACCAACTGCTGTTTCTCCTTCACACCGATGTTTCTCACCTTCTTTTTCTCCCCCACCCCTTCCTCTCTCTCTAAAAATAAGTAAATAAAATATTTGAAAAAAGTTACCAAAGGCTTATGTTTTTGTTTTTAAAAAGTTTTCACATCTAAAGAAGTTCTGCCAATATGAATAACTACAATCTTCATGTAACTTTTAAATTTTCCCTTTCCCAGTGTGGAAAGGGCACTACTCAGTGTTGCTAATTGGGGACTATTTATTACTAATCCATGGGACAAATATATTAGTTGAATATACTCTCAAGCTAGATGTAATTTTATTCATATTTATGAAAGCATTTATAGAAATTATGTCAACTTTTCTGTACCAAGGGTCCAAGGTAATTTCTACATTTGTCAAAAATCAGAAGATATGTATGACATGCTCCCTTATCAATTTCCCTTGTCCTATTTTCCTTATTACTTTCTTTACCTCTCCTCTTTCATGAATTTCTGGCATTTGGTCAATACCATTTTAAATAACTGCTGCTCCTGAATTTCATTTTGAGAAATTGACAACACACATCTGTGACTATGATATTTAACCCACTAATATAAAAATAAAAGAACATATTAACAAATGTCATTACCATCCTAGGAAGCAAGAGAAGATTGTCTCTGGGTATATTAAGAATATTTGAAAACTATTATAAGCCTGCAAATACTGAGACCCTACAGAAAATTATAACTTATTCATATGCTAATTAAATCACTTTAAAGAATAGTGATAAACTCTGTATGCTTTTTATGAATTTATAATTTTGATTATTTCAGGGAGTCATGATTTATAAATTATTTTATTCTGTTTCTTTTATCATAAGCAATCCCAAGCCAATGGTTTAGAACATGCTGGGAACAATTATTCCACAAACTATAATCCTCCTTCTAGAAAAATGTTATTAAATTATTTGCCAGAAATTCTGTCATTTTTGTTTTCAAGAAGCTATCTTCTTTTTATTCCAGAATTTATCCCGTTAAAGGGAGAGGTCTGATGGCTGTGTAAGCATTTTCTACTCGTTGAATGGTACTAGTACTACAAAAGAACCGAACCAATCGGTTAAAACACGCCTTAACAGCAAAAACTGAATTTTCTGCAGAAAAAAATTCTGCCTCAGGCCCCAGCCTGCGGGCCTGCCCTTCAGATTTAGAACTTACCAGGTCCTGCAATCATATGAGCCCATTCCTTAAAATAAATCTCTTCTCTAAGAAGATCAATATTTTCTTTTAAGGTCATTCAACTAATTGGATGTGTTCCACTCACATTTTCAAAGGCAATCTTATTAAAATCAATTGATTGTAGATGTTAACCATACATACAGAACATCTCCAAGGCAAAGCTCAGTGTTTGGTTAAAAAACTGGGTGCTATAGCCTAGTAAAGTTGACACAAAATATGTCATCACGGATTGTGAGCCTTTACCACGCAAAAGACCATTGCGTTTGAGAATAGTTTGCACTTGATTTTAAATTCACAAATCTCACCTGGTGATGAATTTTTGTTGGCAAGCCTAATTTTACAAGATGATTGTTTAGAAAACATTCTGTTCACTTTGTTCAGGTTAAAACAATTGCTACCTAGAAACTCATACTCATCTCTAGTGTCCTAGAGATGTTTCTCTAAAGATAGCATTTTGTCAAGCTTTGCTTCTTGTGACATAATGCATTTTCCAAAGATGGTCACAGTAATGCCTCCCATCTCACATAGTTTTTATGATGTGTTCATGACATTTTTTCCACTGAAATTGTACAGAGAAAAAGGCTATTATATAGTTTTATCAAAAATATTGATTTTGAATTGGATGGTGGATCTTGGCAGAAGATATTTGGCATTTAAATAATCCAGTTCATTTTTTAAGTGAAGATTTCTATTTCTTTTTGTTAGATTTATATTTTGTCATTATTCTTAAAGTACTTAATCTAAAATTTCCAACAACATTCCCTAACTTAATAGACTCTATTCTAAATGTCACCCCCTCTATACTCTACGGTGCTGACTGTTCTCTGGTGACCAACACTCTGTCCTTTGTCCTCCCATTTCACGTGACTAGAAAAAGCTCTGAGGTTTTGGTGACAGATGACATGCACCTATGAATTCACAAATGCCTCTGGGGTAACACATTTTAGAATACTTGTTTTTTGCAATGTTTGGTACTTCTCTATAGGACTTTGTTTCCTTTGCCTTGCATTAAAAAGTTTTCATTTCTATTTGATTGTATTACCGTTTTATATCAAAATGCTGTGTGATAGACAGGAGTAAAATTTATTTTTCTCTTTAATGTTAGTCGTCATTCCTTGAAACTTAATGATGTGTCATTCCCTGCCTACATATACAACAAGAACATTATAACCATGAATGAAAATTCTGCATATGTGTTGTCAGTGGCTTTGTTACATGGCTTTTTAACTGTCCCTGCATGATCTTGACTAATGCTTTTTCCATAGGGCATTCAAATATTTTCAAGTAGGAAGTCCTAAATCTTAGTCTAGTATGAATACATGGCTGCCTTGTTCTGGGTTAAGAGAAAAAACAATGGAACTGAGATCTCATTCTTTATCTGATCTCCTCTTTACCATTCACCATATAGTTACCTTTTCAAACAATATATTTTTTATTTTCCATAAAATAAAGCTAAAAAATTCTTCTTGATTTGCACATCTATTTTCACTTGGCTTCCTGGTTGAGGAAGGCATTTATGATTCTAAATGATGTTTTAAACTAGAACATGCCTGGGTTTATTCAAAAGTTAAATTCAATCTTTATAAATTAAAAACTTGGTACTAGCTTCTGAAATTCTCATGACGTCTCTTCTGCTATTTCTTACACACTTCTTTTGTGAGTTTTGACCTCTTATTACAATTGGTAGTAAGTTTCTATCATGATAAAAAATTAATGCTTATATATTTTACATTTATTCATCTTTTTATGTAAAATTTTAAATACATTTGCATCATCATTCCATTCTTGAAAAACTTTTCTTTCTTCTACCAATTTCCTTCTCTCTCTTTATTTTCCTTTATATAAGTGAGTGTCTCAAATGCTCTTTGAAGAATATCACTGTTGCCTTTTAGGGGACTGCTATAGTCTAATTTACTTATCTTTTTGATATTTTATTATCGCTTGATAATTTTTATAAACCTACACTTACCATTATAAAATAAATGATTATAGTAAAAAATAAAAGACATATCTTTTTTAAGGTGGTTTTGGATTTGGGAACAGCAGAGTAATACAAATAACATTGTTTAGTACATTGACAAAATGATACAAGAGATTAATACTTAAATGGCATTACATTTGTCATTAAATGTAGTTTTCTAGAGATAAATAAATATCATTAGGATTGGTAGTGATGACATAGTAACAGAAGTGCCCTTAACTCCATGCTAATCACTAAAATACTTTGGGCTGGATGAAGAAGTTGGCTACACACCTACAATGCCTAAGGATTCGAACAATACTTAACAGTTGACACTCATGTGATAGGTACTTACTGACAAAGATACCCTATTAGGGAATACAAAATGAGCGTATCGTTATTCTCTTGACTCTGAGCCATTTTCTCTCTTTCCAGTTCTCAGAAACATATGCCTTGAATTCTAATTCAGAAAAAAATATAGCACTCCAGACCTTGCTGCAACTAACATTCACAGTGCCCAGAATAGTATAGTCTGTAAGCAGGTATTTTCCAACACCAAAGCACAGGCAAATGTATGTGATCAAAGGCCATGTCTATGTTTAAAAAAATTTCCTCATCAGAAAGTTCTGCCAATTTGAATGACTACAATCTTGATATTGTCTTTAAAATAATAGTGTTTTAAAACTTTTACCTTTCCCAGTGTGGGAAGAGCAGTGTTTAATATTGCTGAGGATGGACTATTTATTACTAACCTAACCCATGACAAACATGTATTTGTAGTATATGCTTTCAGGCCAGATTTAATGTATGCATATGCATGAATTAATTAATAAAAAATTAGCTTTCAGAATTTAGCTGGATCTTATTCCACCTTTTTAAAAGATTTTATTTATTTATTTTTGAGAGAGAGGGGAAGGGAAGGAGAGAGGGGAAGCAAACACCAATGTGTAGTTGTCTTTCATGCATCCCCAACTGGGACCCTGGCCTGCACCCCAGGCATGCGCCCTGACTGGGAATCAAACCAGCAGCCCTTTGTTTCACAGGTTGGAATTTCATCTATTGAGCCGCACCAGCCAGGGCTTGTTCCATTTTTGAAGAATATGTATAACTTGCTCATTAAAGCAAAATGACATGGAATGAGTTTTCAGCAGTTGCTAGAGAATCCAATCAGTTATCAGATACTTTGAATAACTTGAACTCTCTAATTTCAGATTCACTAGTCCGCCAGTATATAAATATCTTGACTGCCCAAAGGGAAATGCTAAATTCATCACATAAGCTGCTGCATTCTAATTGGGATATCAAGCCGAGAAATAAAATGTGGTTTCTCCAAGTGTTCACATTTTAAGTTTCTTGTATGGATTTCGTATTTAACCTCACTCTCATTCATTGATTTGAAAAAATAAAAATTACTTCAAAGAAGTATATTTCACAACAGTGATTTCACAGAGAAGAAATTTGAGACAAAGGATATATAACAATGAAGTCTTAGAAAGTTGGATAAAAAACAAAATTCTATAAAGGAGAATTATGGTGAGGAAAGTTTTTCAGTGCCATGCAATTGAAACAGGTTCTGAGTAGTAAACTGTGAATCGACAGTAGCTCCCAGAAAGTTATCTGTGGAACAGAAACATTAAGAAGAACATTAAGTGTAGGTGTCAGAGCAATGCCTGAGAAGGATTTTTTAGAGAGATGGGCAAAGGCTTTGAAGACGTATGTCAGTAAAAGAGAAAGAGAGAAAAGAGATGCAGAAAACAAGGCAAAATAGACTGAAGAAGAAAAAAAGGAAGATTAAAAATTCTGTTAAGAAATATTAATTCAATTTTTCTGTAGGCAGAGTTCCAAAGTGTCTCCTACATTTGTCAAAAAATCATAAGATATGTATGACATGCTCCCTTATTAATTCCACCTGTCCTGTGGATCTTATTACTTCCTTTTCCTCTCCTCTTTCATTAATTTCTGGCATTTGGTCAATACCATTCGGAATAACTGCTGCTCCTGAATTTCATTTAAAGAAATTGACAGCACATGTCTGTGTCTATGATATTTAAGCCACTAGATATAAAAATAAAAGAGCATATTAGCAGATGCCATCACCAACCTAGAAAGCAAGAGAAGATTGGCTCAGGGTATATTGAGAATATTTGAAAACAAATGTACTATTATAAGCCTGCAAATACTGAGACCGTACAGGAAATTATAACTTATTCATATGCTAATTTAATCACTTTGAGAGAAACTGATAAACTTTGTATGTTTTTTTATGAATTGATAGGTTTGATAGTTAATTTTTAAAGGTTTTGTGCCACTATAGTTTCCTTAATTCATCAAATCTTTTTACATTATATTATGATTATGCATTATTGGGTGGAGACAATGAGTAATTTATTTATATTGACCTACATCAGAGACTAAGTAATATTACAGTGATGTCTGTGGTGAAATAAAGCATTGAGAATCAACAAAATTAAGTTTCTGAGGTTTTAAATATCTGTCTGGTGTAGAGAAAATGTACATGTATTCATTATCATATCCCTATAAAATAAAAGAAAATTGAATCATTATCACTGTCCTACCTATTGGGTGTTAGGAGCATTTACTAGGTAACTTAATATATCTATGGCTAGCTGAAACTATCTTTAGCCATTAAACAGTGAGGTTTAATGTTTTTTAATATGATGAAATTTTGTAAGGAAATGAAAATTGTATTATATATGTATACAAAAGCAACAGAGAGGCTGTTAATAACTCCCCTGCTTTCTACTTCTTGACATATAACTTTGTAGTGGAAGATTCTCTCATAAGTCAGGAATTTTCTTCATAATAGACATGTGACATTATTACATACTGTTTATTAAGAGCTCCTTTTGAACTATCTTAGCTGTGCAGAGCCCATATTTTAATTATCATAGAAGCTAAGAAGTACATATTTTCCAATCCATACTAATGTGACTAATGTAAAGCCAACCACAGCAGCCAAAAACTCTTTGTAAATTTCGAACATTGTACTTTCTTTCAATTTTTAGCTATTTAATGTTCCAAAAAAGGCTATGAAGGAAAAAGCAGGAGTATACATAGAACAGTTCTTATTGTCACATTTCCTGTTAATATTTTAGGTAGAAAGAAAATCCTAATAACTATTTACTCAACTGCTACCTACCTCTTAGCAACAAATAATTAATAAATTATTACACTAATCTGATTTAACCCTGCTGAAAATTCAGTTAGCCTTTTTTATTAATCTTGTCATGCCTGACAGGAAGAGATGACACAGTTTATTTCAAGATAATTTAATGAAATTATTATGTACAGCAATAGATGCAAAGTTGAGTAGGACTAAAATGTATTGTGAAACTCCCAGGGATAAGCAATAGCTAGAAGCTGTTACCATACTTAACTTTACAGGGAAGAGATTGCTTTTATCAGACCTCACAGTAAGCATTTTAAGCCATGGAAATAGGGCCACCCAAATGTCAGTGTGATCATAGAAAATGTAGCCATAGACAAAACAGTGACCCACCATGGAATATATACCAAGGAGACTCTCTGTCTCCTTACCCTTTGGCCAAAACTGTAACCAATGGGAAAGGGATCTAAAGGTTAGCCTCTTAGCACACAGAGAAATCAACAGTGGTAAAAAATAGTTCTGCACAGCACACTGAGTAAATTCATCACAGCCATATATGAAAGTTAAACACATAGTCCGTATCTAAATACTAAACATTTAATTTGAGTAAAGCTTATACACACATTAAAACTGCTTTTATTACACTTTACTTTTCAAGGTTAAATGATTGCATAAGAATTTTAAGAAATGTGAAATTCATTGGACAGACAACTTGATAATTTGTTATGTTTATTTTAATTTTACCAACAGTTGTCTAACAGAAGAATAAAATGAACAGACTAATTGCTCCTTCATGAACTACTTGCTTTCCAGTAAAATGAATGGACAATGGGATAATACCCACCTAGGTTTTAGCCTTTCCTCTTATTCTGGGTCAACCAGTCATTTCTCTATAGGGCAAAGCTACACTCTTTTTCTTTAACAAAAACACACCCTCTGTACTTTGTATAAAAAGTTATTCCTCTCTGCCATTAAAATTCCTATTTATAAATATTGGTTATAACTTTCACACACAGAAACTTCTCTTTCCCAGAGAACACTAAGAGATGGATCATTGTGAACCTACATGCACCAGCATGACAAAGCAGACTGGAAGAGCTTATGAATACATACTTCACAAGTTTTTATAGACACATATGTCCCTTATATTACAAATACTATTAAAGGAAAAAAATGAACAATGACATTAACATACCCAAATACATGTACTCTATAAAACAGATACAAAGTGTATCCTTTTTATTCTTATAAAGTTTCTAAAGAGATGCTAAATCTATGCAATTATACATTGTATTTTAACAAAAAATTATAATTTTAGGACAGAATATTCAAAGCAAAAACTTTAAAGTCTTGTGAATTTAGGATTTATTTAAATTCAGTTACTGCAAATTTCCAAAGGACTTTTGAGTATAAAATGTATTCAATGCTTTGTTTTATTTCTCTTCCTCCTCCTCCTCCTCCTCCTTCTTCTTAGTTGCAGTGATGCTTCTGATAAACCACGTATAATTGTTATATACTCAAAGTCAAATTTTTGGAAATTATTCATACTTGAGTATTAGAGAAGAAACAGTTAACTGCCCACTGCCACACGTTACCTCATCTACATTATTTACAACCATTTCTATATTTTAAAATAATCATCTTAGAACCCTGAAAAATCTGTGAAAATTTATTTAAAATACCATTATTACTTATCCAAAAATAAGCTTATGACAGTGTTTCTTTTTTTTTAAAGAGGATTCCATTAATTTATGTTGTAACCAAGGCGCAAATAACTCTCAAAGGAAATATTAGAATTGATTTTTTTTCAAGTTTACCTATGAGATGTTCACAAGCCACATCTAACAGCTTATCTTGAGAACAATTTCTGGTAATGGACATGCAAGGGAAATTATCCTCTGCTGCTGTGAATTAGAGGTACTACAAGTGGTATTTATCAATTGAAATGCATTGGAGGAGAGTAGCAGTCTCAGCCAAGACTGCTTAAGTATGATTTGTGAATACATTGTTTAGGGATACTTCAAACATCAGTTGGCTATTTAAACAATGACCTACTTTTTTTTTTTCAAACAAAACAGCATTATATGTGTATAAAAAATCTCAGATTTAACATTATGTCTTTAATGTGTGATGGTAGAATACTTTCATATTGTACAAGAAACTCACTTTAAGGCAGGTTTCTGAGTAAATATACACAATATGGAATTAAAAGTAGCAATAAGTATTGCAAGTCACTTTGGTTTCTTTTTATATGCAACTATAATAAAATCATTACTAACAAATTGCATTAGTTAGTTACTTTCTAGTATGAGCTTATAAACACTTCAGGAGTCCAGTGAATATATATACACACACATATGTATTCACATATTGGCAGCATTAATTCCAATATTGTTATTTACTAGTTGGGGAAAATTGTATCATCTGTAAATTGCCTTAGAGTGATCAGTGACTCAAAATAAATAGCGATATAGATGCTTTTCTTCTTTATAACATCAAAATATTTGAATTTAATCTTCACAAATTTAGTTTATTAGAAATAGATAAGAGGAAGCAAATTTTGAATGGTATCATTATTTCAATGATTACTCTTGAATTGACTTGTCTTATAATTTTATGATTATAAAAATATTTGAGAGAAAATATCATATACAGAGGTAAAATAAATTTGATAAATTAAATAAAATATAAAATTCCAACTACATTATTTTACTTTAAATATAAATTTGAATTTGAGGAAAGACGTGAGTACATATATATTTTATAACAGAGAACTCGACTGAAGTACTACCACAATGAAAAATGAACAAATAAAACCAAACCGAGACTGGAAAGTCCAATTAAGATGAAATGTTTATCCTCATTTACCTCTACCATCATAACTAGTCAGTCACATGTTACAAAATTACAAATACCATTCTTGCCATTCAAATAATTTGCTTTTCAATAAGGCATATCATCTGAAATTTTCTAAGTCATATTACATCTAATAGATATGATCCAAACAAAATATACTGAGATATTTCTGTAAGAAGGAAAATAAATAAATGTATTGAACAATATTTATTCATAGGGTTGTAAATGTAGTTTCTCAGAAGTGGTAATAGCCCCAAGGCTATAGCAAGATTTGGTCAATATTAGTGAAGGATCTTAAATTAGGAAGGGGTAGAAACTTCCAAAAAGCTCTTTGATTTCTGGTACTTAAATTCACTCACAACAACCCTAGTTCCAATAGTAGTGCTCCTATGAAACAATTATAGTGCTTCCATAACAATAAATTATAAAAGGATCTTAGTAAGACATTTTTAGTTAAGAAATATTTACCAGTTAATGTTAAGTCAGGAAAGAAACCTCTCAGGGTATTTACAGAAAATTTAACACACTGTTTATTGATGTGGCAGGTTACGGAGTTGAATCAATGTCTGTGAAGCAATCAGTCTTGTAATAAGATGTTTACAAGGTGAACACCCATTCCCAGGGTGAAGTGACAAATGGAAGATGCAGTGTGATATGAGCCCAGTGTCCAAAGTCACTTGGAAAATCTGGAATTGTAACAGATCTGTTTAGAAGGAACCATGTTAAAGACTGAATGTGCCCCTCAAACCCCCTGTTCATATGTTGAAGCCTAATCCCCAGTGTGGTAGGTAGTATTTTGAGGATGGGCTTTTGGAAGATGATTAGGTCATGAGATTAGAGCCCTCATGAATGGCATTAGTGCCTTTACAAAAGGGAACCCGGATAAGAGAGCATGGGGAGAAGCCAGACATTTAAGAACCAGAAAGCAAGCTCTCATCAGGTACAGAATCTTCCCGTGCCTTGATCTGTTCATGCTTAAGAACTGTGAGAAATAAGTGTTGACTATTTAAGCCACCCAGTCTATAGTATTTTTGGTACAGGAGACCCAACAAAGATAAACTACAACCACCTTACACAGCCACTGCTAGAGATGCAGCCAAAGCTTAAGAGGAAGCAAAGAAATTGATGAGCTCCTCCCTTCTTCATATCTCCCAACTTCTCACACCTCCGTTGCATTGGCCAAATGCTGCCAGGTATCAGTCAAAACTGAAGGAGGATGTTTATCCTGAGATACAGGGCAGAGCAGGAGAAGGAAAAAACTATTACACAGCACAGGTATAAAGAAGACATGATGTAGAAAAGGGTGGTAACATTTTTAAATAGGGTATTAAGGTAAAACCTTATTGAGCAAAAGAGAGTGTGGTAGTTCTTTCAAAGTTTTACATGTTTTACTTAACCATTCTTTAATTGTTGGGTTGGTTCAAAGTTCTGTCCTGTGACTGTAGTAGATGAACTGAATTTTTGTTTGTTTAGTCAATTCTTTTTCCACATAGAATTACCAGTCAATTTCTTAATGATCTTCACATATATCTTATAAAAGCATTTCTCAATAATGATTTATCAATTCAGACTCCCAACACTAGTGTAAACATATGTTGAATCAATTACACATTTTCAACACTGATTTAAATATACACAATGAAGAGTCAATCCCTATATATATATATATATATATATATATATATATCCACAAAATTTTGAAGCCACTAGGAAATCAAAGAAATATTGAAAATAATTAAAAACCTTATCTCTTTCAAAGCTTTGAAATGAGTTGTAGATAGGCTATTTATCAGTTCTGAAGATAGGATTGTAAATAGGATTGTAAATGAAAATATCAAAGGACAGTTATCTACTAAATGACATCCCCAAGCTTTAGATTTAAATTACTTCTAAAAAGTATTATGGTACAGGAGGTCTTCTTGGGATAGGATACAAAAGAATCTGTCAGGGTCAAAGGACAATACCACCCTAATGTTTCTACTATTTCAATATAAAAACAACTTTTAGAGTATTATTAGTAATTTCTGATAAGCCTAATAGTTTTAAATTATCTCCTAAACGAGAGAAGGTGAAGGATGTAGTAAGACACACATTTCTTTTCTTCAGCAGTAATATATTTTGATTTGTCCTGCAGATTGACCAAAAACCAGAGTTGACCTTTATCTCAATGTATAGCTCACTGTTCATCCATAGTAAAATGTACCATGTTGGTAATCGTTTTCTTTTGAAATCATTTTAGTTTGTCCAAAAGGGCAGGTTTCAAAGAGCAGGAACAAACCCTCATAGGGATATTTGGAGATTGTATAGACCGCCTTTCATACTATTCAACCTTTTACTTACAAAGAACGCTTTTCAACTCCAAGTCTCACGTCAAGTGTATCAAAGAGAGTATGAAACAGTGCCTTCTGCCAGTCATTTCTTTGCAATGGTTAAAGGGACCTCCCATGATGAGCGGCGTGTTTGAGAATAAGCTTGCAAAGAGAATGTCACTTTTGTCAGGCCCAAGAAAGAACTTCCTAGTAAGTTGATATTTATATCATTGGGGTGATTTTATTCCCCAATGGGTGAAGCCGCATTAATACACTAATAGGGATAGAATATGGTATGATTCCAAAGAACATTTACTCTTATAAATTTCTAATTAAAATATTTTTTCTTAATCTTAAGTATCCCATGAGTTTGTGAGTTCACTTGCACTTCTGTGACACCACCTTGTATTCTTCTACTCGTCTTAAATTTGAAAGTTTCATTCCATTATATGTAAATATAAAATTTATTCTGCCGGTAAAATTAGTAAGAAAAATCTGAGTATAAAGAAAGAAAAGTTAAGGTTGGTAAAACCCTCTTTGGATTATGGAAAGTTACTACCTGTTATCTCTTTAAACTGATTAAGCACAGAGAAAAATCAAAAGGTTAAAATATAAAACCTATGCCCCAGATATTGTTCTCACTCATGTTTACCTATAACAAGCACCAATTTTACTTATTTTAATGAATGTGTCAGATTAAGGGGATCTTATCATGGCTATGATTTATAATTCTGTGTTGTATATAGCCAACTTATAATGTGTACAAATTAAGGCATAAAGTCAGAATGATGGAAGGAAGTGTGGGGAATGGTGTCACGGGGCCAGCTTAGACAGAATACAAAATATACTCATTGAGATGTCTTTTCCACTGTTCAAACAGTTTTTGAGCTCATCAATTTTGATGCCTTTTAGTAGTTCTGTTTTTTGTTTTTTTTTTTTTGTTTGTTTGTTTGTTTGTTTCACCTCTCCTACATTGGCAGAATAATTCCCTCTGAGGCCTTTTTCATCCTGGGAACAAACAAACAAACAAAAAAGGCACACAGGAAATCATGCCGTTTGGTCAAAAATTGCTGAACTCTCAGCATGATGTGAGCATGTGCGCTTATAAATCACCCACTATGAAATGGGCAAACACGTTGAAAGAGTCTTAAAAATAAAAAAATAAAAAAAGCACCCCAGGGAAGCCAAATTCAAGCTCTCACAACAATACCATCTGATGCACTGATACATCATTTGGGCATATGCTGGAAACCAAGGGCACCCAACTGGCGAATTCCCATTTCACCTGCACGTAGAAATCTAGAGTCTTGAGACTTTTTTTTGGAGCAGCTCAGGAACTCCTTCAAGGGCCACAAAGGTGTTGTAAAGTCTCAATGTTGAAGAGCCATGTGCACCATTTCAGAGTCCCTTGAGCTTGCAGCTTCACATAAAACTGCCCTCATCATCTATTTTTGTGACATTTGCTTTATGTCGGAGCAAGGCTCTGGCAGATTCCAAAAATCCTGAAGAAACACCAGGCTGCAATGGGTTTCTACCACGTGGATCTAACAAGTCATTGCAGAGACGGGGCACTTTTATATATGGGATCAACAGCCTTCATAGTGTGTGGTTTAAGAAAATTCATGATACTTTTTTACAGTTCGCCAAAGACATGGATAATCTGTGCCCATCATTTTTTTTTCTTTTTTTACCTTTATAGAGGGTTTCTAAAACATCATCAGTATTCTTGCATCTTCACCTTATTTGGTTCCTTCCAGCCTCAGCATCAAGGGAAGATATGTAAAGGATCTATTTTAGATTACGGTTAACTATTTGCATCAAATTAAGATATACCAAAGACCACAGATGTTGCCTTAGCCTTAAAAATTACTAAAAGTTTCAAACCACCTCACTTTACTTATCAAGATGTCTGATGTAAATTTGTAAAGGCAGCTCATTTGAGAGCAAGATCCTCCAGGCTAAATCCCAAGTAGTTAATCCTGGCCCTGAAGGAACAGCTAGAGAAACCTATGCTTTATTCTTTTTTTTTTTTTTTTTTAATTGTTGATACTACTACAGCTGTCCTTCATTTCCCCCCTTACCCTCCCTCTTCCCAGTGCCCACACCCACCTTCATCACATCATTGTCTGTGTTCACAGGCCATGCATATATATTCTTTGATTAATCTCTTCCAGTCCCTCCACCCCACTGCCCTCTAAGACCTGTCATTCTTTTCCAGGTATCCATGACTCAAGTTTTATTTTGTTTGTCAGCTTATTTTGTTCATTAGATTCCACATATGAGTGAAATCATACAGTATTTGTCTTTTCTCTGACTGGCTTATTTTGCTTAGCATAATAATCTTCAGGTTTAGCCATGTCGTTGCAAAAATTAAGAGTTTTCCTGTTTTACAGTCCCCTAGTATTCCATTATGCAAACGTACCACAAGTTTTTTATTCACTCATCTACTGATGGGCACTTTGGCTCTTCTGGAAACAAATACTGTAAATAATGCTGCTGTAAACATAGGGGTGCATATATTCTTTGTCACTGGTGTGTTGGAATTCTTAAGATATATTCCCAGAAGTGGAATTACTGAGTCATAAGAGAGTTCCACTTAGTGTTTTGAGTAAACCCCATACTGTTTTCCACAGTGGCTGCACCAGTCTGCATTCCCACCAGCAGTGCAATAGGGCTCCCATTTCTCCGCATCCTCGCCAGCGCTTGTTGTTTGTTGACTTATTGATGGTAGTTATTCTGGCAGGTGAGGTATTACCTCATTGCGGTTTTAATTTGCATCTCTCTTGTAATTAGTGATGTTGAGCTTTTTTTAAATATGTCTATTGGCCATCTGTATGTCCTCTTTGGAGCTTTGTTCTTGAAGTGGGAAGGCTACCCAAAATGCCAGACAGCAGAGAATCAAACCAAATGTGTATTTTCCATAGCTTCTCTATAGAATTTTTTTTGTAGAGACCAAGGAAAACCCACCCACTACATACTCTGGGATCACTTGAGAAGAAAGAGTGGAAACTAGAAAGGGAACTACAAATAGAACCCAATGGCTCTGCATTCAAAGGGAAGACAATGATTCCACGTTGCTTTTAGTTCAAATCAACATATTTCATTTACATATTCTTTAAAATAGTCTTTTTTATACTTTTTAAAAGATACAAAAATGATTCCTATCAGTAGTAATACAAAATTACACATTTTCACCAGATTTTCTGACCTAACTTCAGTAGTTAACTACTTGGTCTAACCCTTCTGTGAAGCAGCATCACAGAACAGACAGGACCCTGGGAATAGATCTGAGGGTACCCTCACTCGGGCCGGCCTGCTCCCTGTATTCATTCCCACGTGCGGCACTGGAATAACCTGGTCAACAACATTCTCATCTGTTTTGTGTGATTCTCCTATCTGTTGGGTTTTTGGCGGGAATGGGAGAAAAACATAAACTACTGCTGCAGTTGAAGTCTGCATTATACAGTTAGCATCACCTGTAAAACATTCCTAGTCACAAATAATGTGCTTTTAATTCCATATAATCATCGGTCTTTTTTTTTTTTTTTTTTTTTTTTAATCATGGTCTGACCAAAATCCCTTCTCTGCACACCAGGCCAGTACATGCAGCATCCCATTTGTTTCAAATACATACCTTGGCCCTTTGTTTATTTAGTATTTTCCTTGGGTGAGGACACTTCTTGGAGACAGCTGCAGTTAGGCCACACTGTTTACTCGCTGAAGGGAACCGTAGATACCCTCTTATGTTTGCGTTTTGCTATTCTGCATCCTGACGTCCCTGACTTTCTCCCAGGAAGTCAATTAAAAAGGAGCTGAGCTTTTTGTCAACCTGTCTTAAGCAATTTTCATGCATGTGTTCAACCTCTTAAAATGCAAATACAGAATGCTTTCTTGGAGTGTGCTCATACCATTAAAAAAAAAAAAAAAGAAAGAAAGAAAGACCTGGGTGCAAGGACTCCAGAAAGATGTAAACTCAACAGTTACTGTAAATTACACTAATTAAATGAGAATTGGTCACAATTCTAACTGTTAATCTGGACAAATAAAATTTCATTCATTCTGAGTATGCACTATACTTTGCAATGACCTATACAACGTTTTGCTAAGAACCTACAAGAGGGGACCCCCAAAAACCCAGAATTATCTTCTGGAAGGAAGTCCCGTTGGAATACAAGCTTCCCCCTCAAGGTGAGTGTTCTAGGACCCCATCTGTATCAGTGTACCAGCTGCTGTTGTGTGAGAGGCTGCTTTTAGTGTCAGTGAATTTGTTTTTTGAAGACTCTCTCAAAAAATTTGCCCATTTTGTGACGGGTGATTTACGAGTGCATCTGTCCACATGGCACTAAGTGTCAGACAGTTTTTGACAGAAAACAGCATGGCCCCTGTGTTCTACACACTCTAGTCACTGGGTCTCACTCCGAGCAACTTTGTTTCCCCAGATGAAAAAAGTTGTCAAAGAGAAATGTTTTGTCAATGTGAAAGAGATGAAACAAAAAATGGCAGAAGCACTAGAAGCCATCACAATTGAAGAGTTCAAATACTGTTTGGAGCAGTGGAAAAAATGTCTTGATAGGTGTATTGCATTAAATGGAGAGTTCTGTGAAGGTGACTGAACTTTAAATACGTTAAAATAAATACACGATTTTTAATATATAAATTTTAGTTTTCTGGGTTCCCCCCTTTTATAAATGTGCCATATGAACACATCATTGTTATTATGTGAAAAATTTTGACTAAAACTTTTGTTTGAAAAAAACCTTGTAAGTCAATACAGACAGATACAGAAAATTAACTTATAACTAATTTATAAAATCACACTATTTTCATGGATTTTATGAATCGTTACAGGTTTTATTTAAAGTACAAACATCCCAGGCTACAGTGTGTCAACAAAGATCATATAAGACTAAGGCACACACTCTGTGTCAACAACTTCACAGACACATTAGAAAAACAAATATAGTAGAAATTGGAACATAGTTTAAAAATTGTTGTGTAGAAAGGAGATGGTAAATGCATAGCTGTCAAAGAAACTAACCCTATTTTGACTAGGCATTCTCAGAGAATATTTAGACAGGTAATCAGTAATTTTTACTGCCCATATATTAATCTAAAATAATTCAAATTGCAACAGTGCATTAGAAGTTATTTTCTCAATTTTTTTGTCTAACCCCAATAAGATGTGGCACTACATTAATCTAGATTATAATGAATTTTATTTATAATCATAAGGTTTAAATGAACTATCAGTGTCATATTTCAAAAAATTAGATAATATTCGGCATACTATTTATATGCAGATGTCTTAATTGTAAATAAATTATCTTGATGGGAAAAAACAGAAATTATATGTGTGTGATATTTTTGCATAGTAATCTATTAATTCATTTTTTCACTCATATTTATAAATTTATTTCAAAATATTTATCAGACAGCTACAATATTATAAGCTCTCTCTGACAAACTGGATACAATCAAGTTATTTAAAAATGCATTCTCATGAAAATAACAATGGAAAATTGTGTCTCAAAAATACCTATCCCTTGACCCAACAATATCTTGTCTTTGCATGAATTATCTGTGAATATGCTATTCTGAGGAATCTGTCCAATGAGGCTGAAATCAAGTTTATTTAATTTGTTCAAGTAGAATTAAATTAAAGCAATTATCAACAAGACTTCAAGAAAAAGGATGGGGCCATCCTGCAGTATTGACTTCAATTACCTCTCATGTAAAGTTGCTAAATATGGCAAATAAAAATACAGATTATCCAGATAATTTGAATTTCACATAAGTAGTTGTTTAATATAACTATGTCCTAGATACTGTATTATATAGGAAACACCTATGTGAAAAAATTGTTGTATATCTGATATTCAGTTTTATATGAATGTCCTATATTTTATCTTGCTGATTATACACCTGGGTCTCTAAATTAACAACTGATCATATCACATACCTCAGAAATACAAGTCACTTTTTTTAGTTTATTATTGATACTTTTTTTGCCCCAAAACATTAATCCAGATACAGACGGATATGTTAGCAATGCATAAACTTTTCCTTGACCCGTGAAAAAATCTATGGAAATTCTATCCTTCCATTACAACAATCAACAAATAATTGAGATTAACCTGAATGACTTTGATGACCAAGATAAGATCACTAATCACTTCAGCCAGAGAAAAAGACACATTTCTTAGGATATATATATATTTTTTTTTTTTAACAGAAATTGGAATAACTGTCAGAAGGATGCATGTTAAAAAGTAAAGGGGTCAGTTATCACTCCAGGAGGCTTCCTAGATTAACTAAAAGTAGCACCATTTTGGAGAGATGTCCATTTTCATCAGAGATTCTACTGTGATGACTCTTTAAACACAAGCTCTCTTATGACCACTTCTAAAGTGCAAGTCACCATGTTTTCAAGGAAAAGGGAAGCTGATGCTGGTTTCCATACAAGAAATAAGGACTGAGAAGTACTCACGCTTTCTCTAGAATGACAGAGTCAGTCACACATTTGCGAGTCCTGATAGTGTTACCTAATTATTCAGGGGTCACAGGCTGACAATACATCCATTGAAAACTTTGAGAAAGGTGGTAAGCCTTGTGTTTCCAGTTCAGTTTTTTGTTTGTTTACCCACTTCAGTTTTAATGATTGAGTCTAGTTCTTGGTTTTAGAGAATATGTAGGACATGCTCATTTGCCCACATATTTAGCCAGGTGATATTTGTTTTCCCCATAGGAAGACATCCAGAGTAATAATTTGACAGGTATTTAGGTCGAGGGGCAGTTATCTGTGGCCAGCATTTCCTGTTTCTGAAAGTCTTCTTCAGAAGGTTACTGGAATGGTAATTGTTAGGTCTGGCAAGAGTGAACGGAGAAACGACAGGACAGCAGGCAATGAGTTTAAAAAGATTTATTTAGTCACCTGCAGTAAGTGGGCTGAGACCAGGAAGGTAGGAAGGTGTCAGCCATGAACAAAAATAAAGCAGGGGTTTTTAAAGTATATAAGGGGGGAAAGAGTTCAAAGGATTTTCTGCAGATGGCTCAGGGGGAATTGGCTCTGAGAACAGAGAAGTTACCAAAAACAGAGAAGTTATTAAATTATTGCCAGCAAGCTAAGCTATCTTTGAAGGACACAGGTAGTCACTGGTTTCCGCAGTTACTGGGGGAGGTAAGGTGCCGCAGATTTAATGGAGTTTGCTAAAATTATACCAGAATTCCCAGAACCCAGGTCTTATGCCAAAAAGTAATCAGATTATGATCAGAACTGTCAGGCAGGGGATGGTAAATTCAGTGGCCATTTAAATTTAAGGTGCCTGAGAGATTTTGGAAGAATCATTAGAGGACATTTTCCTCAATGAGGAAAGAACAATACTGTCATGCAAACATTATCAACAGCCTTCTCTTCTCTGTATCTCCGAGGATTAAAGTATTGCCTTCCAATAACAAAGTTGTTCTCACTCTACGGTCTTAAAATCGACTTACCTTATTAAAGTTGCTAAAATTTTACCATTTTCTCAGTCATCCCCCAGTTACATTTTGACCTTCAGTCAAAATAAATTAGTTGCATTTATTTGGAAGGGCAATTTATAAAACTACAGATATTTATTATGTCTAGTGTAGGTGGAGGATATAGTAAGCAGTGTGTTCAACTAAAATGTTATCTTTATGAGCTAAGATCATGCTGATCCAACAAGAGAATTTAGAGACAGAACTGAAATTATGCTTGAGTCCCCCACATCCCATTGTAGCCAGATTACCATCAGTAAGATGCAACAACCAGGCCAGATAGAGGTTCGTGTTAAGGAAAAGATATGTGCATCATGCCCTGTGTTACCAATGTAGAATCTCAAATTTTCAAAATCGGTTTAGGTAACACATCACCACTTTTGTTCTGACCATTATATAGAACGAAACCTGTGAACACACAAATTAAATGACGAAATGGCCCTACTTATATATGTGGACCAGGAACAGTTAAAGGAGTTCAGGTCGGCAGTAATTGTAGTTGATTTGTGATTGTAAAGAGCATGGAAGCTTCCTTCAAAATATTGACCATCGGTGCATTGTTGGGTAGTTTTTTGCAATGAAAGACAACTTTGGTAGGTTGAAAATGGTAATGATTGCTGAAAACATAACTCATTATTTCAAGGACTCCTATGATGTATTAGATTTGGCTCTTCAGACCAGAACAGTAACATCATAAGATAAAAATGGGTCTACAGCTATGATCTTCATGAAGGGGTTAAAGTTCTGATGAAGATTATCTGCCATGAGTAGACAGAGACCACACTCCTTGCTATGTGGTCTCTTGAACTTTTCTATACATCCGGGGAGTGAGGAGAGTAATTCACAGAAGAATGAAAAATTTACTCAATGTTATCTAAATAATACTTAGCCCTCCACTCTAAATACTTCCCCAGTCCCAATGTTAACATCACATAAAGACTTAAGAAATGTCTTCATAACAACGTAACAGTAAATCCCCAAATTAAGATGGAGTTCTCAAAGAAGTAAATTTTTGACAGAGTTCCAGTTCTTTAATGCACTGGTAGATCCTTCATCAAAAACATAGCCTTTCATTTTTCCTCAGTCTGTATGATACAGGATCTGTTTCCATGTCTCATACAATGGTGGCTCCAAACAGCAATGGTATCCATCTGAGTAATATGGGTTTAATCTGTAGCTTAATTCCTTCCAGCCAGGTCATCAGAGAATGGGTTTTTATTTTGGGAATGTATAAACCTGATACAGATGGTTTTACGAGCAGCCAGAATTTGTTTTTGAAGTTTGTGGTCCCAACCATGAGTGACTTTAATCTGCCAAGCAATCTGTAGCTTTCCAAGTGACAGACCAGATGGTTAAGGAGATATATGTGTCAAGCAATGTTTAGAACTATGAAAATGGACTTGATTTCTGGCCCTTAGGTTGAATATCTAGAAGAGCCTAAGGGACAAAACCTGGTTGCGATTTAGACAAACATTAAACCCAAGCATTTAGGGAACTTCTGAAAATCAAGGAATCCTTTGATTCAACAGCTTTTGTTTCTGTAGTTTAAAGTTTTCCCCAAAGGGATCACCATTTTTCTCATATGAAGCTAACGTTACTCAGCTGCTCACTGTTCAACCAAATCAACCTACAATCATTTCCTTTTATGCAAAGATTAATATGAGACAACAAGGTAATCATTCATTACTAACATGATTGTGTCTGTTGGGGTATCTCTTAACAAACAGTTGTAACCTGTTGCTTTCTGGCTGGGGTTTGTGTAGTTTGCGTGATATGATTGACTTGGCCTTGGCTCCCACAGCAGGAACGTCTTTGTGGACTTCCCTTGTTCTGGGCCATTTGCTGCCTCATGGTCGTGACAACCTCTCTTAAACTTTCATCTGGTTTTACTACAAAAGAAAGGTAAGTGTTTCAAGACGGAAGACTGACTGTAAGAATCCTTTAGATTCTATTAGGTCAATTCCTCATTGTGTGTGTGTGTGTGTGTGTGTGTGTGTGTGTGTGTGTGTGTGTTACCCTTTTTCTGAAATATAGATTCAGTGTTCCATCTGTCATTTTACACCAGAGATTTTCTGTCTAAGGAAACCATCCTGGGAGGGCCAGAGGTAAGTACCCACTGAAAAATACCCAGAGAAAATTTCTTGTCATCTCCAAATGGATCCAAATTTGGAATGTGAGATGGTTGGAGGCTTTGAGCTAGAAAATGACCCTTATATTACCCCCTTTTTTTTTTTTTTACAAGAACTACATGTTCTTCCCCCTCATCTTCCAAGCAAACCAACATATCTTTACACCTGTCACCTAAAAAGGTATGAACTATTTGTAATAGACATTACAATGGGGAGAGCTTGATGCTGACTGCCAGACTGCTGAAGAAGTCTCTACCACCCAAAGCCTCATAAACAACAAACAAGTTACCTTCCAGTCAGATGTCTGATAACTAATTCCTACCTCCCCCATATATACTCATCACCAGCCTACAACATAAAGCACCAGTTATTACCCTGTGCACAATACAATTTAATATGTCTACTAACCTTCTCATAGACCTCCCTCAAATGCTATTAATGAACTCACAGACCTTGATCCTTCCATTCCCAGAAAGTCATACCTTTTAAGCATCTCGTCCTTCTTCTAAAACTATCAGTAGTTTTGAAGAGTTTGAGATTATCTTTCTTAAAAGCTAACAAGTTAGCCTGCCATAGTTAAGTGAACACTAGCAGGAGGAATGTGACTCCCAGGTCAGAAACAGAGGAATTTGTCTCTCATAAGCATCAACATATTTGCATCAGTTCCGTTTGCCCCCTACCAGTGCCATGGAATAACATGGGTTTGACCAGATGTGTGCTGCAGAGAGAAGGGATGGTCTCACAGGAGAAAGGCCCTGAGATCAAGGGAACTGAAAATCTTATAATGGCATTAAGCACGCCTGCCCTTCGTGCCACAGAAAGACACTACATCACTCATCCAAGGTGATTCACTGAGCAATTTTTCTTGAAAAGATAATTCGGAACAAAGGATGGAAGTTGTGCAGAAGCAGAGGCTTGAAATCTGTGAGAAACAGGAGTCTCATAAAGAATTATCTCCCAACACATGATTCCTATGTTAATGTGCATGCTGTAGAAGCAATATTAAATTACTTGTTAAAATGTTTATTGCTTCATAATATGTATATGAGAGGGAGCCCCCAAAATGAAATTTATTTACTAAAAAGTGTATATTGATTCTTATATGTTTAAATTTCACTCACTTTCAAAACACTCTCCATTTGATGTAAAACACACATTGAGGTGTTTTTCCACTGCTCAAAATGGTTTTAGAACTCGTCGATTTTGATAACTTTTAGTGTGTCGGCTATTTTTCTTTCACTTCTTTCACATCGACATGTTTCCCTTTTAGAAGTATTTTCATCCGGGGGTGGGGGGATGTCTCTCACGGTGATATTGGTGAATAGAAAAGGTGGGACATGGAGAACATGCCATTTTGGTCAAAAACTGCTGAACACTCAGCACCTCGTGGGCAGGTGCGCGGGTAAATCATCCATCATGAAATGGGAAAATGTGTGGAAAATGCCTTCAAAAAAATACATTTACTGAAGCTGAACACAGCCTCTCACAACAACACCAGCTGTACACTGATACAGATGGGTCCCTAGAGCACTCACCTAGTGGGAGAAGTCTGTACTACCAAGGGCTGGCCCCCCAGAATTTCTGTTTTTGGGTCTCTGCCCACATGTCAGCATTATGTGACTCCACACATATTCATTATTTTGAGAATGCTTGCATATATGCAAGTCTTAAACTGGACCTCTTTTTTTGTAAGAATTAAAGTATAAAGCAGTTTTAGTTGGCTCTTACTAAAAGCCTAAGTGTTGATAGTAAAAAAAAAAAGAAAACTGATCAAGGAAATATATACATCACTTTGGAGCATGGCATTACCATGACGGCTATTTTAAAAGGAATCACACACGTATTCACACATACACCCTCAGCAGATTTCTTTGTAACTTCTACTATAATTCATTAGAATCCCCTTATTTTTATTTTATAATGGTGAACATTTTATAGCTATATACAGTCGCCAGATATCAGAGTTTGAATTATGTGAGATTTCCAACTACACTTGTAGAGCCTTTTTATTTTGCCTCAAATTTCATCCAAACCAGCTTTACGTTTAAAGCAAACATCTGAATGAGAACGAAAGCCCTGAGAATTATTTGGCAATGAAAAGCTGAACTGTGCTGTTAAAACATTTTGTTGTGGTTTCTGTATGTAGGGTAGGAGCTAATAACTTTTTGAAAATAAGTAGGAACCAATATTTATTGATAACCTTTTATGTGCTACATAGTTCATCATATAGTTTTCAAATTTTAATTCTTTATCATAGTACCACAATGAGGTGGTGATACTGAGTTTCTATTTGGTGAGGAAATCCTTATTCCCAATGCATAATGAACAAGCAGCAGGGCATCTTTCAGGCAGCTGTTAATACCCTACTCGATTAGCTATGTATTAGCTACTAAATTCAGCTATTAGTTATTCCTTATTTAATGTCTATTACTTTCTTACTTTAAAAATTAGCTAAAGTATGAGATATCACATCACTTATCAAATGCAGTTTCACCTAACTCCAAAATATATGCTATAATGCTTTTCTCCATACATCTAATTTAGTAAATATTAAATTATTTTAGTAAATGATAAATATTCCAATTTATCAATAAAACTTCTGCCTGAATATATTTTATCTCAGTCAAGAATTCATAATCATCTTTTCAAACATGATTTCCATGCCATGTTAATTGAAAATGTATTTTTATTTTATAAAATAGAAAACAAATGATTAAACCTAACTTAAAAAGAAAGGTAATTTTCTAGAGTATTAAGGAAATTACAAGATCAATTTTCATTTTAGTATTAGGTGGTACAGGAGTCTTTAATGACCTTAAATCTACTAACCTAGGTTTCTGTGCCTCTAACGTTAAATTAGCAATTCAGAGTCCCTCTGCTTTTCTCAGAAGGGAGAAGACAAGAGAGAAAGAAAACTTAGATGCAGGCTAACAGTCCTTTATTTTGCTGAAGCATTCTTAGAGAAAGGGTGAACGATTACTCCAATCGTGTCTATTACATAAATACCTTTCTAATGTAGAAAAAATTATGGGAAAGTAGAAAAGCAAAAATGGACTTGGTCAGAAATATTCTATCAAATTTAACAAACAGGTAATTTGAAATTAGAGTTTCAAATGTCATCTCTTAGCTACTGCAGGAAGACATTGTTTTCAAAGTGATTCTGTGTTAATGAAAGAGATACACCTGCAAGCTGTGTTCAAAGACCACAATAGGTGATTAAATGACTGGATATTTATGATCTTAGGATGCCCTCGTGCTGCCATTGAATCAACTGCAATGTCTACATTTCTATTTCTGAAGAGGATTTTCCAATTTATTGAACAAGGGGCCAATTGAGTTCCATGGAATTGTGAGGGTTTTATTTGGATGATGAATTTTATCTCAGTTTTCCAAATTTCAACATATGTATTGGTAATTGTATATGTCTACAAAGAACTGCAATAAACACTGTTTTTAAGCTGAGAAAAATATTATTACTGTACAGATATATTGGTATAATACTTATAATAAGCAACCAAGTAAAATACTGATTTTAGAACTATACTATCTAGGTTCAAATATTATCAAGGACAAACGTTAATATTTTATCATTCAGAAAATGAAGGAAATGAAGTGAAAATGCCAATACCTTGCATATTAATTAGTAATTAATTTTCAATTATAATATAAATATCATTTAATGCCAATTCAACTAATTTATTGTTATATATTCATCTTTTAGAGTTAGATAAAATAGTATAATTTATCATTATTAAATTTATTCAATGAGAGCCACAGTAAATAATCTACAAGAATAAAGATGTAAAACATGTTTTATATATTTTTGTAATATAGTTACAGTGGTATCTTGGTTCTTAAACTTAATTCATTACTGAAGGCTGTTCAATAAGAGATTTGTTCAAAAACCAAATCATTTTTCCCCAGGTATGAGCATGAAATGGTTGTCGGGAGGAGAACAGAAGTCTTCTTCGACAACTGAGACATTTTTTCCACGAACCACTTGGTGGAGAACCAAATTGTTCAAGATGGGAGAAGTTTGAGAACGGAGGTTTGACTGTAATATAAATATATATTATTATAGATATTTATTAATCTTTACATGAATGAAGAAATAAAGTGTGTATTTTTGTTTAGAACTGCAAGAACCAGATCTACCATGTTATTGTTCATATTATACAAATAAATTTCAAATACACTCTTCAGTATTTTAATAATATTAGACAATTTAAGACAGCATTTTCAGAAAGTTTAACACATTTTATTTTATGCAGTTGTCATAAAAACTTTTTATATTCATAATAAATACACTGTGATTTAATAAATGTTATTTTCCTAAAGAAAATTGTTATTTTGATAAAATGTTGTTTGCTTTTCTGGCAACTTGCCATCACATCCATAAAGAAAGCTTCCTCAGGAAATTTACATAAGAAAACCTGCCTGACAGTAATCAGGCATATGATAACATTTCAAACTCTAAATAATTATACTCTATTGCTATAAATCTTTATTGAACTTTTATCTTCAAATAAAATGTTTATTTTTGTAGGGTATAGAATATTCTTCCATTTTGTTTATCAATAAACCTCTAAATGTAACCTTCACTTTTAATATGTCAACCATTGTTACTTTACTTAATGTGATTTGAAATTTAATTTTAGAGCTACTGACAAACTTAATTACTGCAGGATTTATGGTTAATTGTTTATGTCATAAAGAAAGGTTTTAAGATTTTGCTTTATCTATAATATTCCCTGGCTCATAACTATTTCTCTATTAGATTTTAATTTTTAAGCTCAGTGGTAAAATCATTATTGTCTTTTAAACAGGTACTGTGATATAAACCAAGGTGTAGCTCACATGTGGAATATAATAACTAATGGGGTAATAAATAACATACACTTTGACAATATTGAGAAAATAATAAAAACTGATGAACTGTTGTAATTTAAAATACAGTTAATATATGCAAATGTTTCTATATATGGTGAGAAAGATTGACTCTATACATTCGCTTTACACATTGGACAATAAGAGAAGAAAACCTCATGACACTATGTGATTTTCTTTATTGACAAAACGGAAAATTTTCACCTTATTATCACTTAAGGCAGGTGATCAATTTTTTAAAGTTTTATTTATTTATTTTTAAAGAGAGGGGAAAAGAGGGAGAAAAAGAAGAAGAGAAACACTGATGTGTGAAAGAAACATTGATCGGCTGCCACCAACCAGGGACCTAGCCCGCAATCCAGCCATGTGTCAGAATAAAAATCAAACCGGTGAACTTTTTGGTTTGTGGGATGATGCCCAACCCACTGAGCACACCAGTCAGGGCAGATAATCAATTTCTTGCCTCATTTTAGAGTTATTTTCATATGTTGAATATAATTAAATTTATGGGCAATTCTTGATAATTCTGTTTGTTTATAAAGACTTCTATTATTTTCTCACTACCCTACTTGGGTTTCTATCACGTACTTCCAAAAGCTTGACATAATTAATATATTCATATACAAAGTCTGAAATATTGGGTCTAAGAATTGTTCTTCATAAAATATTAACAGAAATGTAAGAGGTGATTATAATGATTGTTCAACTTTTTATTGTTTGTAATATTTTATTGATAAACCATTACATTATGTCTTTGTAACTTAAAAATCATAAACTTGACAATTTCAAAAATTAAACAATGCTTAATATATTCAATTTTCTTAAGTCTCAACAATATAATCTAATATTTGTGTTTATTTAAGATGGATTCCATAACTAAAAACAAAAGTCACTTTCTACTTTGCATAGGAAACTTTCTGACTCAAAAATGTAGTAGAAGAACTTTAACAACTCTTCATTAATATGATATTATAACTTATCTGACCAGCTCCTCATTGGACAAATTTGTTATGAGGCATAATATACTCTATATTTTTTTACAAGGTGAGCTTTGTAATCAGACTTCCCTAAATCAAATGGATTTATTAACACATCAAACAGGTTACATCGGTTAATATTTCTGTATTCAATTTCTTCAACTTTTGAATGGGCATATAAATAATATTTATCTTACATGCATGATGCATCATGCAATACAATGTATAAATTTAATACTGTCAGTACTAATAGTGCTTAGCACTTGATGCTAACATACACATGCACACAAGCATCACACATTTTTAAATAGCTTGAATTATCAATTAAAATAGAAATAAAACATATCTATAATAAGCAAATAATTGAATACTAATTAAATACTGGTTAAAATTCATGGGTTGGGACTAATGAAATAGAAATAAGTAATAAATTAAAGAGTTTCGATCATTGTTTCAAAAGTCTGAAAATGAAAATGTTTGGTAATTAATCTCTTAAAAGCTACTACATGTACTACAATCACATATATGTAAACTAAAACCAAAGGGGAAATAATTCACACTCGTCAGGTTAAGAAAATTTTAAAATCCTTGCAGTATTCTATTTGATAATGAGGATTTAACAGAATACGATTTTTTTCCACTATTGAAAACATTTAGTAATATCTATTAATGAAGATTGGTATATTTTATAAAATAATTCATTCTTAAGAAAGTGTCTAAGAGGAATTTGCCCATACCTACACATCCTTGTATAAGCAAAGATGTTTATAAACTATCATTGACAAAAGTAAAAATTAAAAGAGAAAAATATGTAAGCCAAATCTTACTCTAGAAGATATATACAAATGAGTTAAGAAATATAATGAGATGCTAGTGTATTGTCAATAATAAATACAAAAAGAATTATCTCTGGGAAATAGGTACCAAAGATGAGCATGTGATCTGAGAGCAGTACTCACAGATGAGCATGTGATCTGAGAGTAGTACTCACAGAAAGTGCCTGCTCTATCAGTTATAATGATTTTCTTCAATTAACTATTTGGCATATAGTTATTTATTGTATTATTAATAGCTTCATTATATTAATCTATTGATGAAAAAGATTTCTTATAAGTAAAGATTCTTTACAAAACAATTACATCTAAGTAAATAAAACCAGGTTATTAGAATTTTTACATTTACATTTTTCTGAACTATTTTATTTCGATGGAAACGGAATAATTTACCAAAAAAAAAAAAAAAATCACATAGAAACTACTATTGTCATAGAAAACTATACTTAGAAAATTTCTGAAATAAAGGACTACTTACAAAACCTATTTGAAAATAAAATTTTATTATTTAACTCCTTTATTCAATCATGTCAAGATAGCAAGAATTATTTTGCTCAAACTATACTTTTTGGTTTTAAATATGCATTCACCTTATGCATTTTATTCCATAATATTTGCCACATAATTTTCGAGTTAAGAATTTTATCCATTGTCATCATTCTGCAGTGTAAAACTTCAACATGCTTTAGAATAAAAAAATTCTAATAATGCACAGATGACAAATTAATGTAACATCTGTCCATCTTTATGACAGCCATTAAGTGGCAGTTTAATTATTGATTAATTTTATTACACATTAACAATAATTTCAAAAGGACTTTTATAATCAAGACTATAATGAGCAGAATGTGAAAGGATCATATATAACCTGTCTTTTCTCTCCATAATAACTAATAATTTAAGTTTTCCCTAAAACCTAACCATTAATTTCTGTAAATAAAAATCATTTTAAGATTAACCATTAAAACAATAAGTTTCTAAAGATATGCTGCTGAGCTTAAAGAAAATAATTTTTTATCTCTATCTACCTATCCTGAGATAGAGGCCAGGGAATATATCTGTAGTTGTATGACATTTTATTTCAAGAAATTAAAAGCAAATTATACCAACATTAATATTCAGATTTGTGCAGAAATATTATCTTTATCTTTTCAAACTGATGTAATGAAATACTAAAGACTTGGTCTCTTAGTCACAACAGAAATTGATTTCTCACAGTCCTGGAAACGAAGTTTGAGATGAAGGCACCAGCATGTGCCTTCCGGTGAGGATCCTCCTCCTGTTTCCCAGCTTGAACCATCAGCTATGCCTTCACCTGGTGGAAGGGAAAGAGATCTCTGCGGAATTTCCTTCCGGTGAAAACTGATCCTATTCATGACAGCTCAAGTTTTATGATCTAAGTACCTCCGAAGGCCCCATCTCCTAATGCTGTTGCAATATGCATTAAAATTTCAACATATGAATTTGAGAGGATACAGATATACAAGTCATAGCAGACATCAAAATAAGGATTTTAAAGAAGCGAGGAAAGGAAAAATTGAAATATTTAAAACAAAAAGTTTTATTTGAGATAACATATATATTATATACATAGAGAATATATAGCAATAATTTAAGGATAATTGTTTTTGATGTAACTAATGTGATTCATTTTTTAATTTCAAATAATCTAGTAGAATAAAATGTATTTTCTAAAAATAATTGCAATAGGTTTACAGTAATAGCATATAAATATATGTATGATAAAGAATGAATAGAAATATGTGAATACTTGCATAAAAATAAAATTACAACATGATTAACTTAGTTTAATAGGATAGTATCACACCAAAACTGAAAAAAGTATTTTATTTTGTAAATACAAATAAAATCTAATATGGATGGCTGTTAAGGAACCACTTGGATAGTTAGTATTATCCACAGCATAAAACAAAACCAACCTAAAAGAGAAAGAGAGGGAAAAAGTGTCACTTTTTGCGGATGACATAATTCTTTAAATAAAAAACCCTAAAGACTCCACCAAAAAGAAAAAAAAAAAAAAAAAAAAAAAAAAAAAAAAAAAAAAAAACTCTTAGAAACAATAAACATATAGAGTAAAGTTTCAGGACACAAAAATCAATGCATAAAAAGTGCGCTGCATTCCTATATACTAACAATGAAATTTTAGAAAAAGAAAAAAAAAAATTATCATGCAACTGCAACATAAAGAATAAAATACCTGGGAGTAAACTTGAATGTGAAGAACCTATACACTAGAAACTAAAAAGCATTATTAAAAGAGATTAAAAAAGACTCAATGAAATGGAAAGATATTCCATGTTCGTGAGTTAAATGATTCAACATAGTTAAAATGTCATTATTACCCAAAACAATATATAGATTTAATACAATCCCCATTAAACACATCATGACATTTTTTAAGTAAAAGCAAAATAGTAACAATATTCCAATGCGAAGGAAAATAAATATTATGCTAAATCACTGTTTGTATAAGGCAGTGGGTAATTAAATTAATTAGCTATAGTTTATAGTATGGAACAAACAACATAGAAATTTATATAGACAATATGTAGAGTAATATAAAGCTTTTAAAATTCAAAGCTAATTATAATTTTCAAAAAGTATAGGCAAATACCTCAATGCAAAACACATGAGAAAAATTTAAGATGGTAATTGTTGTTTTTGTAGCCTGCTCACCTCACACTCAAAGAGCCTTAAGGTGGAGTTCTAAACATTAAAATGATAAATGACAAATCAAATGTTCAGTCAAGCATCAAAAGACATCACAACACCACCAAACAGGCTGAATCTATGAAACATGGAAACCCAGTATCAGGGAATCAATTAATTATACACCAAAACATTTCATAAAGAGAGACACACTTAGAATATTCTAGTAGATACAGTAAGAATTAACATCCTTAAAAGAAGGACAAAAGACTTGAAGTTTCATTGTGTACCAATGGTTTAGAATTATCATGCTAAGATTCTTAACAAGACTGTATAGTAAACAAGACTTGATTGGCATTATCTAGTGTGTGTTCTGATAAATAACTTTGCTCCAGACCAAAAACAATGAAATGTGAAGTAGACAAACACACTTTTCAAAGAGGTAATGTGGGATAATTGTTATGAAATAAAAAATAATTGAAAAATGACTTTTAAACAGTAGATCAGGTAATAAAAGGCAAATAATATTATAAGATTCACTAAATATATTATTTGTGAGAAGATGAACCTAAGTAGGTTGATCAAGCCCTTTGCATTTGACTTTAAAAGGTGGGGCTGGAATAGTGTATCCACAGCATTCTGGTGCCTTTCTCTCTCTCTCTCTCTGAAAATAGTTTCTCCTTAGCATATTTCATTTGCTAAGCGAAAGAAGGCAGTCAGAAAAAGCTAAGAACCATATGATTTCACTCTGTGGAACTCAGAGACACAGACAAACAATAATATGGTGTTTACCAGAAGGAAGGGGGTAGGGTAGTGGTAGGGTGTATAAGGACCTAAATATATGGTGACAGAAGATGATTTGCCTATGGATGTGGGTACACAATGCAAAATAGAGATCATGTATCACAGTAATGTACAGCAGAAACTTATATGACCTTATTAACCAATGTAACCTCAATAAATTTAATTTATTAAAAATATATGTTTTTCTTTTACCGGTATTTTACCTCTGAATGAATTATTAGCCTTGAGTGTGATTACCAAAATCAGAAAAAAAAATATTTGATGTCATAATTTTTACAAGTCTTATGTGGCTTTTCCAGAACAGTCAAATAGGACTTTCTGTTGTGATGGAAGTATTTTATACCCGCATTATTGGATAGAGTAACCATTAACTATATATGACTAGTGAAACTGATAAATAAAATCTATAATTCAACTTAATTTTAGTTAATTCAAATTTAAATTCCTTGTTGGCTAACGGCCCCATGTCAGGCAGTGCAGATTCAGAGACATATTCGCATAGTCATATTTTCATAGAGTGGCAGCAACCTTGCAGCTTCAGTCTAATATGCAATGTTGACATGTGCCTCATTTCTTTAATTTCAGTAATCAGAGTGTACACTGCATCAGACCAGTCTTTACACTATGAAAAACCACACCACTAGGAAAATACATAAAACTGCTGGTAAAAGAAATTGAAAAAACTGAGATAGGCAGGTGGAAAGCCCAAAAAAAGTGAAAAATGTGTGAGACACAAAGGAGACCTGGACATTTTCCTCCTTTAAAAACAAAGGATCTGGCTGATTTATGGATTCATGGATAAAGGGACTATAGAGAAAGCTAAAGAGGGCACCAGGAGTTGCTGTCTCTGAGTCTCATAGTGTCTCTGTAAGGACAAAACACAGAATAAGGTGCTTGGTGTTTCCTTGGAGACTGAGATTTGAAGAGGAGGAAATGTCTCAGGGAAGGTACCCTAAAATGCTGAGTGTGATTTCCTCTCAAGCATTTTTCCAAATCTAAAGCAGAAAATAAAGAGTGCAAACCTTCCAGAAAATAAAAGATCAATGGTAATTAAACGCCCAAAGCAAAGAAAACTCATGAGACCCATATGGAAACTGCTTATATACAGTTAATTGCAGAAAAATGATACAATATATCAAAGGTATGCAAAATAGCCAAAGGCTGTGTCCCACAAAAGAGTAGGCGAATCCAGGTGCAGTTTCCAATTTTACCTTTTTATGAACACTGTTGAGTTTTCTCTCTTGGATGGAGAACTACTGATCTTGATGTGACAACTCAAACCAGGGATGCCAAAATAGAGTCATATCAGGAATTTCTAATACCCTGCTGTTCTAGAAGGCATATTCTTGCTATGTAATGAGTTTCCAATGGCAGAATCCTATGGAGTGATCACTGAAGACAGGTGCAAATCATTAATCTCACTGTTACCCATAAAAACACTGACAAACTGGTACGAACTACCCCATATTTCTTCAGTTCTATGATTACAGAATATATATAATTGATAAGTAAATTTTGTGTCTTCACAGTCAGTGGCACGGAGATACATATCACATATCAATAAAGCCCCTCCGCCTAACCCTAAGACGGCTGGAATTAACCTGACAAAGCACTGGAAAATAAGAGGCTGAGCAAAGATTTCAGCAATCTTGGATATGACAATTGGCAGTTGTGAACCTACAGGCTTCAGCACTTTTGCCAAGATGGAGCAGTAGAACCAGGTTTACTCTTTTCTGTAACAATAAAAAATAAAAGTCAGTGAAGAGATGTGATCCTAAAGACACAGGAAGCAAACAAAGTAAATGCTGTTCTCACCCAAACTTACTACCTTGAGATTATTCCTGAATATAGATCAAGGGAAGGAGAACCAGACAGAGCTTAGTGGACACCCGGGGTAGAGAAAATGGTGCTGAGAATCTGGATAGAACAAGGTGGCCGTAATTCAAGCACAGAATAATGTAGAGGAGGTTACTGCACCCTGAGAGAAATCTAGGCATCTTCAGAGTGCCTTTCTGTTCTTGTTGTTATACATTAGAGTACTGGTCAGAACATGCACTCCAAAAAAGTACTTGAATCTAGGGAAGACTCACCCAAAGAATTAGAAGTAGTATTTCCAACCATCCACACAAGGTTGGGTACATTGCCTAGCCCTACTAACCAGATGGCAAAACCTCATGACTCATAGATAAAAGAAGCTCAAAAATCTCCACATAAAAGAAATACAAAGAGAATTATACTACAGCACATTATAATCAAATTGCTCAAAATCAGTAATAAAGAGAAACTCTAAAACTCTTTGAGTAAAATGTCTCACTGTGTGCAGAAAAGCAAATATGAGGATGACATTGTAGGTCCTTTTGTTACTTGTACTTGAGAATGCATATTCTTGATGTACTATATGCTTGTAATTCTCCATCCAATAAGTGACTGAAATAATTATGTCGATCAGGAAGTTCTGCATGTAAAGAAATACATCCCTAATGGCTCCTTTGAGTTCCAGGTCTATGAGACTGGTGATTTCTTTTTTGACCAAAACTTTTGAAAGGAAGAGGCGACCTTTGCACAGTATCCCTTGGGGTTTGGGCTCCAAGCTTCCCTTACATTTATGAGCTGTTAGCTTGTGAATGGGGTCTTTTTAAAATCATGTTGCCAGCCAGGCCCATGGGGACCTCGTGATATCAAACAGCAGGCCTCATACGTAAATTCTTGTGTGGGAATGACAACAGACTGCAACAATTGGCATTTTAACAAAGAAGGAGGCTATCATCCTAACCATGACCCTTTTGAAAGTAAAGGACTTGTCCAGCACAAACTGGGATGGTATTGTCGTTCTACTTGGAAGCAATTCCCTAACCTGCTCAAGATGTTTGACCCATAAAAGTGTCAGTGTATTAAACGTTCTCTGAATATTCAGAGATTTTATGGTATTGTCACCCCCTGAATTTAATGTATCTTTGTAGAGAACCCAGGATATCTGATAAGCATTCAGGTAACAACACATCATTTCACCAGAACCAGTTGAAATTGTATCAGTTTAGAGGTTCAGTACATTACTATGTGGTATGTCAAGACCATCAAAGTGACTGTGGACAATAATACGAAAAACAACAGGAGAGTTCAAATAATCTTGAAACTAGACTGTAAAGTGCTGCTGTTCTTTCTATTCCATTGGAAGACACACAGCTTTTATTCTCCCTGCTGAGTATTTGAAAGACTACATTCATGGAATCAATAGCTGCAGATCTTGTTCATTGATTTTTTTTCTGGTGAAGACATCCCATCCAGCAGAGTAGTGCAGTAAGGACAAGATTTTGTTGTGTTTACAGTAAACACCATAATCTGCCTTGACCCATCTGGATTTCATGGAAACAGGTGAAGATCCAGAAATACACTGGTGGTATAAGGACCTACATCATTAAGCTTAGTGGCAACTATCTTTTGCAGACAAGGGCTGATGAGAAAAGATGATGTCACAGAACTGGGTGTCCTGATAATAACGGACATGAGAAGATTCTTTCCAAAATGGAGGCCACCTGCTGGTGCTTAATCAAATAAAGCCAGAGAGCTATGGATATACTTAATAAGACATGGAGTTCCCAGGCAGACAGAAAAGATGTTGTTCTATATAAAACACAAAATGAACCCTAGATGGATGATCAGGAGGCAGCCAGCAGCATCACTAATACGTTGATGTAATCCCTCACTCTGTTTTCAAACTCGAACCAGTTCTCTGCCCAGAAACCCACTGAAGCAAAGTCTGGCTCTCAATGAGGAAGGATGCTGGGACGCTGTAAGAAAAACACACAATAATAATTTTCCATTCTTTTCAATAAGTTACCTAAAACCATTTACAAAGTAAACTTACATCACAGAAAAGAAAATACTAAACAAACAAGAGAATGTTGAACATGATGTCCCACTGGCCATTGAGAACTAAGGACTCACAGCATCATCACGGCTCCTTTATTAGATGAAGTAGGAGGTTACAGAACCTATGTAATAAATGGAGTATAGTTCTAGGTCTTGCTCACAGTGAATCTATGGAGTTCATGGACAGTTTTGGTAGAAATTTTTTCCAATCTCTAAATACATAATCAGAATGGGCAAACTTGGAAGTTGGCACAATCACCGCATTCTCAAAAAAATCAAGTGACACATACTGAAAATGATTTCGCCTGTCTTGACTAAGGAAATAAAAATAATAATAATTCCAACCTTGTAGAAAAGCAGTGTGATGACAAACCTTGAATTACTTCATAGTAATCTCTTCCTATCTTCACTTAAATCATCATTTTGTCACAAATAGAAATCTAAGAGATCCCTATCAAACAAGAGGAGAAATCTGTGTTCATATAAGAAAGACAGCCATGCATTAAAAACAAAATAAACTGTCTTTTGACCCACTCCCACCATAATGTGGCCCAAACAGCTTGGGAAATCTGGACTTTGTGTAGACTGTCACAGAACTCCACTATTTTGAGAAAACGGAGGTAGCCAAAGAGCTTATACACATGACCTATAGACATGAAAATGGTGTGGGGATTGCCTGAGGGAGTGAGGGGCTGCTGTGTAGAGGGGGTAAAGGGGGAAAAATGGGACAACTGTAATAACATATTCAATAAAACATAATTAAAAAAATAAAAGCCAGGTACCTGTAGCAACTAATTTTACACCATTTTTTAAAAAACTCATGACATGATATTGAATTCAACATAAGATATCAAATGATACTGCAGTGTGTCCTCATGATCTGGAATCTGTCACACCCACCAGATTAAAAGCTTTGACACCTCCAGCAGTGACTCATTTTAAGGTAAATATGGTGCATCCATAATCCAGCGTGTGCAAAGCCAGAGGGCATAGGCAAGATTCACGGTCAGGTGGCCCCAATTCTCATGTCATTCTCCAAGGTTTCACAAGCATCTTTCCCTCAGCTTACACCTATGATCATATGAAGGATGCACACGCCATCATTGACAAAGGATGGAAATAGCTGAGCTTGGTTCATGCATTGGTCGGCTCAGGGAACAGCTGCCAGCTAAAAATAGACAGCTTTATATAGTCTTACACTGAGTGTCTTAGAAAGTTAGTAGGAGGGGTTAATTCTTCTCATGAGGAGATCTTTGGGAAGTTTTGTTGGTCTTTAAATTGCAGTGAAAGATAATAGTCCAAAATTAAGACTATACATGGATATATTGGGCTTGTATATTTATTCATGAGAACTTATAAACATCAGCTTTATGAAATTCCTTTTAATAAGATTTTAAAAATAGTATCACCAATAATGGTCAGGAAAAAATGTTTAAGGTGATTGGGCTTATGTTTTCTCCTTCATCACCAGAGACTAAAGAAAAATTCATGTTTATAATCACCACATTTAAGGTATCCTCCATATGATGTATAATTTAAAATTTATAGTTGAAGGAAAATCTTACTTAGGAAAATCTGATCATTGCATTTCTTCAATTGTAATTACAAAAGCCATCCACTCATGAAAATATTTAAATGACACCTAAATCTCATATAGGAAGGATTTTCATTTAGTAAAACTGTATTTTAGTAAAATGTATAAAATGCAAAAATGATATATGGAGATATATAAAACATCAATTCAAAGATGTCAAATAAAATGTTACTAGAATTTTAATTCAGATTATATTGAAACTTTGAACAATGAAACCTCTGCTTGATTTCTCTTTCTATTACCAAGAGTGAGCACAATGGTACTTTATTTATATTCTGTGTTCAGTAAGTTGCCAAATAAAATATATTATGACAGATGTAAAGCATACAAAGCCCTAATGTCACCATGAATATTCTTCTGACAGCTGATAAAGAAATAACTAATCTAGCTAAGGAACACTTTGCGACCTGCTCTCAAATTAGATTACATATGCTAAACATAGAAGCGAGGTTGTCCTAAAGGTTAACAAAATGCCTTTGAAAGGTAGTTTATAGAATTTCCCCATTTCTATAACCTAGGGGATTAAAGCTGTAAGAAGACAAAGGTTTCACGAAGGCTGCCAGGTGTCATCCTGGAAATTAGAATCCGTTCAGACTTCATTTTGACAGTTCCTGAATATCGTCACAGGGATATCAGTGGCAGGATGGGACTGCTCAGCTCTCCCACGTGCAGCCAGCTCCAATTCATTCTGCTAGATGTAGATAGAGCATATCTCTTTCCCACTGTCTTTGCCTGTGCTTGTGACTCTCTTATCTAGTTTAATTTCCTACTTTTATATTTTTGTGTCACAGTGATTTTTATCTCCAAAGGGAAGAAAAATTAAAATATTATAAGGTTATGTTCACTGTCTAAGTGAGGTTATACTGGCCACTCTGATGCAAATTTGAAGAATTTTAATACAAACCAGTGTGTTGCCAGTCTGATTACAAATTTGTATCATTTGTAATAATCAGAAATACATTTTACCCATGAGGGAATATATGGGTAGCTGTAGATATAGCTTAATGTATAAGATGCTCATGTTAACAAGGTTAGGATATATATGATCTGCAAACATTTAAAATGTTTCACATTCTGATGTTTTTGAGAGGCATATGTGGTTTTGCTTCTTTAATAGCTTTGAGCTCTTTTGGCTGAAATATAGAAAATAATGGTGTTCTAACGTATAATATTTAAATGCCTTTTTTCTCATTCTCTCTCTCTCTCTCTCTCTCTCTCTATATATATATATATATGCATAATCTATATATTATATATATATGTGATATATATATAACCAATAAGTTATTTTAGAATTAATCACTAGACCTAGAGAGAATATATATAGTACACTGTGTTTAAAATATTGAGAAAACAAAATACTGCTTAAGTCACATTCACAAAGTGTATTTTGAAACAATACTATAACTTAATATTTAAAATTACATTTCTGAGACCATAACAATTAAAAATATGGAAATAAATGAAAAATAATTCATATTAAATGACGTTATAGTTAACATACCATTTAAACATATCTTACTTTCTTATAATTAAAGAAACATGAAAATATCCTGGCTGGTGTGACTTAGTAGATTGAGCACTGGATTTTGAACTGGTTCAATTCCCAGTCAGGGCATGTGCCTAGGGTGCAGGCCAGGTCCCCATTTGGGGGCACATGAGAGGCAACCACACACTGATGTTTTTCCCCCTCTCTTTCTCCCTCCTTGCCCCTTTCTCTAAAAATAAATAAAAATATTTTTAAAAATAAAGAAACATGAATAAAAATAACATAAAATTATTTTTAACAAAAACATTGGCAATTATAGTAATTTTTCAATCTTAAAAAATCTACAGAAGTACAATTATAGATAATTTCAAAGACTCATAGTGAATAAACAAATTGCTACAGCCCTCTTACAGGCAAATTTTCTAATATTTACCTAGATTAAAAGTGCATATGTACTTGAACTAGAAGTTGCGTTCTGTATTTTTAATTCTATTGATACATTCCTACATGCAACAACAAAAAAGGGTGTCTATAGGGTGGTGGAGAAAAAAAAAGTGTCTATATGTGTATTGCAATGTTTGAGTATTGTTTTCACTTTCCAAGATCAAGAAATAGACTAAAAGTCCATCTAAACGAATCTGACTAAAAAGTATATTTTATTTGATCTAAGATGCTGTTAAGTTGCATTATTATTTTATGTACTAGTTACTAATTTAAAAAACAAACTTAATTATACAAGAAAGACACTGTCATTATAAAACATTATTTTGCTTCAAATCTTTTTTTAAAAAGTGTTCTTTAAATCAGAGTAATATGCTATACACTGAAAAGCCAAAAATAACATGAAAATATTTCAATAATAGCATAGACACAACAAAGTGAAAGGATCTTAAAATGCTTTATTGAAGTAGAAATGAGTGGAGAAGGCCGTGTATGGTTGTCCTCTTATATGCACACGTGTGTTTTTGAAGTAAGTTGAAAACCTTAATTAGAACTTTCCTTTTGAAAAGTCATTCTACAGTCCGGTGGGTGGATGAGTGGAGAAAATTTTATTTTTATTAAAGAGAATATGCACTATTGAGTATGTTATTATATATTCTTCTGAGTAAAATTGTTGTAACATACTCATAAAGTAAAACAACAGTTTTCTCACCTTGTTGATTCCAATTTTTAGTCTTCTGAAGACAACGTTCATTTCAGTAATTTATTTTTTACACACCCATGTTTTTAACTAACATGTGTAGACATAAAGTCAATGTAGCTTTCCCAAAATCTGTATATTGATAGCTGATGGCCAGCGTGGTGGCATCAGGAAATGTGGTGTTTGGGAAGTGTTAGGTCCTGACAGCAGAACCTTCATACGTGGACGATTCACACCAATATCTGTGGCTCATAATTCTTCACCCCAAGAGAACTCTTCCCGTGGAACTGAACAATGCTGTGAGCATTGTGAGTACCATTGGGAGGTAGGTACATGGTTATTAATATTTGAAATGTTTAAACATTTTATTTCTAGCTTTGTATGCCTACTATCCCTGTTAACCACTTACCTGCAAGTAAATTTCCAGACTTCTGCTAGAATGAGGTCAGTATTGTCACGCCTACTTTTCAAAATGATTTTGAAAAAGAATCTGAAAGTCCTAACTGATTCTTATACATAAATTAATAGCAGCAATTTGACTTTAATCATTATCTGTATTGTCCTTTTCAGCGGTATCTATCTGGGTTCTCCAACTTTTCAGTTTTGCGATCTGAATGTTATGACTTGTGAGCTCTGCCCAGTTGGGGTTTGTATAGAAATTGTTTAAATCTATATATTTGTCATATTTTGCAATTATTTATTTTCAATATACATTCAATAAGGCAGAATAATATCACATATAAGAATTGCTTCTTAATACTGTCATTTTTTGCATGTTCTTAGATTTAATTTTTCCACTCTGCCAACAGTGACTTTTCTATAAATCATCAAGAGGTAACAATAGGAAGCTTTTATTTTTTTCACTTGATGTCTTGTTATCAGAATACAAAGACATACAGCTAACTACAATTTTAAAGAAGTGAAAATATATGTGAAGTTTAAAATGTTGAAAGGAATATGTAACGATAAAATATTAACAGATAAAACTTCCTCCTGACCATCCCAGGCCACTTTTTAAATAAAGGAACTATTTTGTTAGAAGAACTAAATGGGGTATTAAAAAGAAGTACACTTTCTACTTAAAACTATTTCATGTGTCAAAATTCACTGGGTTCAAGGACTAAAAGAATTTTAAACATTTTTATTTCTAAGACAGTTTTAACTAAAACAATTTGGAGCCAAAGGTTATTTTTAATGATTCACTGAAAGTAGTAACTTTTTTACAAGAAAGATTGAAATAAAACATTGCATAAAAAATATAAAATTGTCAAACTCATTTTCACTAAAATACTATTAATGTCACTCTGTTGCAGTCTCTCATGGTACTAATTGGTATTGCAATTATAAATAATACTAGAAAGATTATAAAGTATTTTGTGCTTGTGGTATACATTAAGAATATAAGATAAATAATGTGCTGAATGACATGTGTTATCAGAATCCCTTGTGAATTTTTCCCTGAGACTGAAGGATAGAAGCAATATTTTATACACATTGAGTATTTTTATAGCCAACAAAAAATTACTTCTGAGTCCCATGTGTCATTCAGATATTATTTATATAGTCATTTACTTTTTATAAATCTTTCTAATTTTCAAAATCAAATAGCTAACATTTAATTAAAATAAATTATTCTTCAACATAGAATTTTTAAAAAATCTGTATTTTTTATTTTGAAGTAAAATTAACTTTACAGTAATAATTATGAAGTCATGAGCTTATTGTCACTGCCATACCATTAATGATTTGACCTATAATTTATGATGAAAAGTTTAAAGAATTATATTTTTAGCCAGTAAGTAAAGTGTAACAGAAATTGATTTGGCTGGGTGGTAAAATAAGGAATATCAAGTAGGTCATATAAAATTCTTAAAAGCCTACAGCTTCTAGTCATGTAATAAGAAGGTTGGCTTTACTTTTCACAGTGTGTCAAGTAAGTTTATGAATTAAGAAACTGTCACCAATAAATATGAAGTCCGGTAATGGACAGGAAAACATCAAGCTTTCAGAATAATACATGAATTTTAAAAATAGATTTATACATGCCACAAACAGAAATTCATGTGAATATTATATACATGCATATTACATTAAGAACACATTGAAATATAATCATGTTCATAAATATAAATTTTAAAATTTTAATGTTTACATGTTAGGCAATTTTTATTATTTTTATACCTGTCTTGGGGAAAATACATCTCTTTTGATACCTTGTCTTTTTTCTCACTTAATTTTGCATGTAAACGCTCTTCAAAGTAGTCTTCTTGATGTAGTAATCAAACATGGTTAAACTTATCAAAATTGGTGACTTTTTGTGTAATTATTTTAAGATTGAAGGTGGAAGAAAATACTCAAGAGTTTCAGCACATTGTTCTTTATTATTTCAAGAAAGGTAAAAACACAACTGAAACAAAAAAAATAATAAGATTTGTGCAGTGTATGGAGAAGGTGCTGTGACTGATTGAACATATTAACAGTGGTTTGTGAAATACTGTGCTGGAGATTTCTCGCTGGACGATGCTTCACAGTTGGGTAGACCAGTTGAAGTTGGTACCAATCAAATTGAGAAATTAATTGAGAACGATAAACATTATACCATGTGGGAGATAGCTGACATACTCAAAATATTCAAATCAATAAAGTTATTGGTGAAAATGAAAAATGTGTCTTTTATTTTACAGAAAAATCTAAAACTTTTTGTCCAATCCAATCCATCTTTTGTGGTTTGTCAGTTTCAATAATATTAACCACTATCTCCTTAGACTTGTTTTCTGCCTCATTATTTCTAAGTGCCTGGGACTTAAATCACACATTTGTTTCACTACATTTTTTTGCATGCTTTGCTTATTATTTTCTGTATTGTCTATCTTTTGCCAGTCTTGTGTTGTATCTGGATTCTTTCTTTTGAAAGATTTGTTATTTCATCAATTAGCTCTTCAGCTGTGTCACATCTGCCTGTAAGGCCATTCATTCATTTGTATTTTCAGTTCTAGTATTTTCATTTGTCTTCATTTTGTATTTCCAGTTCTCCTTTATTATCCTCTATTGTGTCATTTAATTGCTTATCATATTGATCATAATTTTAACTTGCAAGTCTGACACTTCCAATATTTGGAGCTCTTATGCATTTGTTCTATTTTGATTTTTCTCTTTTAAAAATTTAATTATTATTTCCTAGTATATTCTTTTTATTAAAAATATAATTCCAGAAAATGTGAAGGAAAAATTCAAAATAATGTAAAGTTCTAAATGTTGTTAATTTGCCAGAATGGATTTACTTTCAGTGGAAGGCAGCTAGGAGAAATGCAGATTTAAAAAAATGGCCTGAGCTATTAATACAATTTATGCTGCATTTCAGTCATTGTGGGGATATCTATATCTAAGTCTCTCTTTTACTCATAGGGTAAGTCTCTCATGGTCAAGTCCAAAAGCCTGGAATGTTTACCAGAGCCTTCTAAATGAGTGAGGAGAATGAAAGCTCTCATCAGCTTCTCATCTTCTCAGTCAATGCTTTTTCTTCTGGACTTGGCAATGGCCCTGAAGGAAAAGCATACTTACATGTCAGAGTAAGTTCTTTTGACTTTCCTCTTCTTCCAAATATTCGTCACGCATTTCTTACAGCTTTAGATCTTCCTGATACTTTAAAAAGAAAGACATCTATATTTTGTCCAGCTTTTTGGTTTGTTCTTTGTGAGAGTCTTGGTCTGAAAAAAAAAAAAGACCCATCCATTGCCAACTGCAAAATTCTTTCAAATTTAATCTTATTTGCAACCTATCATCCAGATTGGTAACTGTATGGAATATAGGCTTAGTCACCTGGGTTTTAAATACTCTTTATTTTTCATCTTATCGTATACACAGAGGAAATGATTTATAGCATGGTATTAATTAAAGATGATTTAAGTTAAAGTGACTTGTCTCATAATTTCACTCTAATTAAAACTCTTTAAAGGTGATTCATATGGTGAACCTAGTGATTTTGCTTTTAAAGAAATGACTTGTTAGTTACATCATTCCATTTTCTATTTATCTCATAGAATTACTATTATGGTGCCCACAAAACCAGAAACATATTATTAACTCCAAGTATGGCCACTGCAAATAATTGTAGAATGTTTATATCATGTCATAGCACCTTTAAATATAAAGAAAATTACTTACCAGGGGCAGAAGTTGCATTATTATATTTTCAACTACATTAACTATACTGTTGGAACCTATGGTTATAATAGAACAGAGATAAAATCAACTTAATTTTAATATAGATCATGTTTATCTAAAACACTCTTGGCAGATTGCTACCTTTTATTGAAATAAGAGAAAAACCAATAAAAATTAGAAGAAAAGATTGTTAACTATTATTGGGTTCTCTCTACATCATTTGATTGAATCTATAACACTGAAAGGGCTTTGATATCCACAGAAAGTATCACCACATGTCATGTCATTATAAAAGCCAAGACAATTGTTATCAAGTAAAAAATGTTGAACAGTGAAATATCTATACCCTATCTGATGTGATAATAAAAGTTCTTAGTGTTCCAGGAAAAGAACAATTTTCTCCTGGCCAAGATAAAACATAACCACTGGAACTGGTTTATATTCATTTCATAAATCAATGACAATTCACTTCAGTGAATGCTTCTGGAAGTCAGCCAATGAGCAACAGCAACCATCCATTACACATACCTCTGTAGAGAAAGGCCAACCTTTCCTAAACACTTCTGTTTCTGAAAGTCTGCCAATCCCTGAACTTCATTCATGCTTCTCCGAACCCCACAGAAGGTCAGAACTATCAGCTTTGATCAGAAGATCGTGACTTAGGAGCCCAGCTTTCCCTTCATCAACAAGGAACACATTCTGCTTTATGCTGAAGATATTACAGCATCAACAATTGGGAATTTCACCAATATCGTGTTTCGTTTTGCTCTACTTTGCTTTGTTTTGAGGATCATCTCTTTGCAGTGTTGTTTTTTTTCCAGGGGAAAAAAAAAAAAGAAGTGTTCACAAGGCATTTTGTGACCCAACAGTCCTTTATATTTGTTGTCAGAAGAGTCTTTCAACAACAATTTGAGTTCTTGTTTCATTCATATTTATTTCCTCAGTTTATTTTATTATCCTTGAACTTGTAAGCAAATAGGTCTTTGTATAAAATAAATCACAAGATCGGAAAAGCACTGTAGTTACGTGGCAGATTACAATGTTTCTCCCATTGACAGGCCATATACAGAACTGTGATTCCGTCAATTAGAATGGAGCTACACTTCTTATAAAAAATGGGTGGATATATGTTTTAGAAGATTTTTTTCTCTGACAAAGCAATATCTGTGGAGTTTGGCAATGGATTCCTTCTTACTTCCAACACCTCAATTTTGAGAGCACAGCTTACATCCCAGACAGCCACTGACGTGTTTCCGCACAGAGGAGCCGGCCTTGATCCTCTGCTCCACACATTCACGGGGCATACAACCCTCCCGAGTGTAGCCTGATGGTCTTCAGAGTATATTGCTGCAATTTCTTTGATGAGGACCTATAATTCTGCATAAGGTCACTCGTCCACAGGTCCAGCATAAGAAGTGTTAAGCACCACCACTTCTTTAGTAAAAGCTTTCTTTAGTAGTGTGGAGCCAACTTGTCCCTGTTTTTTGGAAATATTTTCAGTTTGTAATGATGCAATGCATCATAAGTTTTATTTCTTCCATTGATTGAATGCCAGTGAGAGTCCTTTGTGCCAATTAAGGTTAATGGAACCAATAAGAAAATTTGAAAGTCAAAATATATAGCCCTCAATTTTATTCTCTCTCTAAGTAAAACAATCATTTTTTTAATGAATATCACACAGTTTCTTCACTTGACAATGTTCCAACATGTAGTAGCCAAAACCACATCACCACGACAATCCCATATGTGGCTTTATCTCTCCATCTTGATTTCTTAGTCCTAATTTTTCTCAGGCCACCTTTTAATCCCTCCTGATAGTCACTATTAGAGTGATCTACACGGTACCCAGGTACTTTCTCCTTGATAGTTCCAATGTATCCATTTCACATCCCAGTTCATAAAGCAGCATCGATAATTTCAGTGATCTATTTCTGATCCTATCAGAAGGCAGCAGGTGGAGGGCTTGCCGGACAGTGTTTATAAAGTCTGCAGTAGAATGTAGCAATTTCCTAGGTGTTCACATTCATTCAGTACTCACTCAATGACTCACCCGTAGCAACTTCCTGTCCTGTACACTCCATTTTCTGTAGCAACCTATACGGGTATACCATGCTCTACCTTTTATGCTTTATTTTTACTGTAACTTTACTATGTTAAAATATATAAATTTGTCCCATTGTGTTGCAATAGCCTACAGTATTCAGTACAGTAAGTATTATACAGTTTTGTAGCCTAGGAACAATAACCTATAACCTGTGACCTAGTAGGCTATAGCATCTAGCATTGTGTAAATGCCCTCTATTGTATTTTTACAATGAGGAAATTGCCTAACTCTGCATTTTTCTATTGTATCCTTGTCTTTAAGGAGTACATAATTGTATTTGTAAATATTCTTAATGTTATTCTATTTATTCTTCCATTGGTTTATTTCTTCCTTCTTTTTCTAAAAATAAACTTTTTATTTTAGATTAGTTTTAGATTCAGAGAAAAATGCAAGGTTAGTACAAAATTTCCATACACTCCAAACTCAGTTTCCTTATTAACATCTTGCATTATTATGGCACATTTGTCAAAATTAATGAACATGTAATGATATATTATTATTAAGTTCCTAATTCGCTCAAATATCTTTAGTTTGTACTTAATATATTTTCTTTTCCAGGATCCCATCAATGATATCTCATGATATTTAGTCACCACGTACTCTTACGCTACTCTTTAGTGTGTGTGACATTTGGTGCTTTATTTTTGTCTGTCTAGTTGTACTAAATTTTATGTCATGTACTTAGCTTACTTAGGATTGAATTATGTTGCCTGTGTTAAGTTTGTGAAGGCTTGTTTCATAATAAATGGATCAAATAATTCTCAAATGTGAGCTTGCTCTCTCCGACATTAAATTGATGGATGAAACAAAAATTATTTCTGCATTAAAACCTAACTTGAAATAAAGAAAACAGGGTCATTTTGCTTAGTATATGTTCTCAGATCAGTGGTAGTCGAGATGTTAATTCTAATTCCAGTTCTTGTCTTTCTTAGTGGTAAATGTAGACTCCTTTTATAAGCTTCCATGGTACGATTGTAGCAGTTTCCTTCCTGTGTGGCATGGTTTCATCTGCCAGAAAACCATAATCAATCACCTCTGAAAGAAAAAACAATGCATTTCCCTACATTTACTTTCAATAAAACTTATCTTCCTTGTGTACTTTAATATAAAGGTAACATTTTATCAAAGATATATAGAATGACAAGTGGGATAGCCTTTGTCATGAGAAAAAATACCATTAATTAAAGCAAATAATAATTATAGAAAAGAGAGGAAGACAAATAAAAGTAACCACCAGTCAATTTTCTTGTACTTGCATCCTAAAGCTTCAAAGTTGAAATTATCCTTTCTTCATATTATTTTTTTTAATTTTTAAAGTTAATTTTAAAGAGAGTAAGAGAGGAAGTGAAAGAGAGAGAGAAACATCAATTTGCTGTTCGACTTGATTTACTAATTCACTGACAGCTTCCTGTATGTGCCCTGAGAGGGGCTCAAACCCGCAACCTTGGCTTACCTGCAATACATTCCAACCAACTGAGTTACCCCGCCAGGGCAAAAACATCCTCCCTTTAACACTCTCTACAAATATCCTGTTTTAAAGACTCTATTAAAGTCAAAAGGTAATTCACACTCAAGCGATTTTAAACCTATATTGCTTTAACCAGGACTTTCTCCATTCACTTTTTTCTTTTTCTTTCTTCGGCAACTTAAATCTCTCCTTTTTATTCCAGCCCCTTCTCCTGGTCTCTGCAAAAAAGCTATCTTTGCATTCGTTTTCATTCTGAAGAGAACAATGTTATTGCACATCTTCCATTAAGATTTCTGAACCATATGTTAGGTCTGCACAAGTTGCATTTATCCCGGATCTACAGTTAAGCCAAGGTCAATAAATAGAGAGCAGGCTGACAGCTATGCGGAGGGAGGAGGGGAGGAGGGAAAAATCAAACCAAACAGAAGAAAGAACTCAAGGACACAGGCTACAGTACGGTGATCCTAGGGGTGGGGGTGGGAGAGGCTACAGGGAGGATAATTCGTAATGGAAAAAATACAATGAAAATGAACTATTATAAAAAGATTTTCTTAAACTTTAGAAAGATAGACAAAAATCTGCTTCTGAATTAAGGATTTTTGTTAATTCACATTTACTCAAATGGTTTACTTAATTGTTAGTGCTTTAGAGCGAAATGTTAAAAGCATAGAGGGCAAAAAGCAAGTATAAGATTTAAATAGTATAGCTGTTCACAGTTCAAATAAATGTTCTTAAAAATATGATCTGTACTATATAATGTTATTTTAGAAACCTTTCCATTAAGAGTAGACTGAATAGAAATTTCAAGTTATAAATGAAATAACAAAGAATTAATAAGTGACTAAAATATGAACAAAAATCTTTTAAAACATTCTGAGCAAAACTCAACATCTAAAAATAAGAAGCTTCTACCCATTTTAGAAAGTATGTCTGACATTAAAAAGGTAATTGCAAAGGAAAAGATAGAATGGGAAAATGATATTTAATACATGCAGCTGATAATTTTCAAAGAGCAGTGGAAATCACATGATCTGAGGTTCATAAAAAATCTGTGACTCAGCAGAGAAAATAATTGGCCTCCAGATAAATAGAATATACAGAAGTTCTCTCTTAGCTATAAATTGTGAAGTTATTAATAGATATTCCCTGTAATACACAAGCAAAAGGGCCGCTAGAGGAACTACTTACCCATATTTGATAAGAAATGTGGATCGCTATTCAAAATAAAATTGTGCTGCTTTAAGATAAAATAATACTCCAAGATTTCTTGTCCTCCTCTTAAAACTCCAAGTCTTATTGTGTATAGGTTAAATGCGCAGCAAAGTAGCTTTCTATATCATCTGTCGCATTAACATAAACAGTAGGTTCTTTAGAACTCTAAAAGACTCAGTAGTGGAAATTTCTAACAATGGTTAATTCTGTTCCCATTTCCCAAAGCTTTACTGTTGCATTGAAATCCTTATTATTAGCATATTCCTTTATTTTTATGGTATATTTTTAAAAAGTCAAATAGGTAGAAATCACATACTGAATTAAATATATTCTATTTTCACAGACATAATTATAGTGTGACTGACCTGTATGTTAAGATACCTACACACACAAAATTAATAAATAATGCAAATTATCTGGGATGCCAGAACCTTTCTATGAGCAAAAGAGTTCTTGGACATAGTTAGGAAAGTTGTAACACAGAATGCATATTGTTATATCTAAACTATTTCTCAAATTTCCTTTTATATCTTAGGCCACTTGTAGCCAATTCAAGAAAAAAAATAAGATTAACAGTTTTGTTTTTTATTTACCAGACCCTGTAATTTACCTATTTCAGTTCCTCAAAACCTAATAATCAACTCTATAGATTTGTTCAAGATCTGTAAGTAATTAGCAACTGCTCCACAGAAGTATGTAACTATAACATCAGTTTGGGTAATCCTAAAGACGTTTTTAGTGTAATAGATTTACATGGAACTTTCTGTAGTGTATTGGTTGTTAAATGTAGTTACAATTGTTTCTTTCACGGAGAAATAGGTGAAATTTACTGTAACTCTATTTTTCTTCCAAATCTAAAACCAACACTTTTTAAAACTCACTTATTCACTGTCCATAAAATGATTTCTCCTATCACTGGACATGTATGTTGGAATACTAAATGTAGTCTTTTTATTTTGGAAATCAGTAGAAATATTCCTCTATTGAAAAGCCACAGCACACACCATGGCCAAGGAAAGTATTTTTTCCCTATCCATGGAGTATTTCAGCTTATCTACCCAGTGATGGAGAACTCACTTTACTGTATAAATATTTAATTCTTCCAACTGTTGTCACCTATTCTTCTTATTGCTCCCAAAAATCTTCTTTGAAGATAAGTTGGATAATTTGCAGATAACCCTATGAGTCTGAGGTTCTGAAAAATAAAAGGCAGATAGAAGTGGGCGTTATCGCTTCCAGGCCTAGACCTAAATTCAACTATACGATCAATTGTGCTCTTTCTGCCTCTTCCATTGAAAACGATGTGTGTTTTTGTTGTTGGATGACAAGTTCCGTGAGTGGCAGTGAGGTCAGTTTTTCAGTGCATTTTACATTTTCTATATCCTACCTGATGTTTTAATTACTAATAATTATAGAAAAAGATGTTGAGTTCTTCATTTATGATTTTGGATTTATCTCTTTCCTCCAACAGTTCAGTTTTTACTTTATGTGCTTAGAAAAACTCTTATTAGGTGCATAAATATTTAGATTTATTGTGCTATTTTGAAAAATTGTTCTATTTATTATTATGTTCTATTTATTATGATCTTTTTAACACTTGGCGATAGTTTTTGATCTAAAATGTACTTTATCTAATATAAATATAACCACTCCAACTTTATTTTTATTGTTAGCATGATAAAATATATCTGTTCTTTGAAATTTTAAATATTTCCATCTTTATATTAAAATATATAACTTGAAAGGAGCATATACCTGGGTCTTTATTTATTCAAACCTGAAACCATGATTTTAATTGGATTGTTAAGATTGATTACATTTTGTGATTATTAATACTGTTGACTTTAAATACATTATCATGTTATTTGATTTCTATCCATGCTAGATATTTTCACTCCCTTTTTCATCCTTATGTCTTTCTATCCATTCCTGGATTACTTTAGTATATTCATAATTATATTTTATATAATTTTTTTGACTTGTTAGATATGACTTTTTATCATGATATAATGTTAGTTGATTTAGGCCTGTTCTAAGTGATATTGTTTAGGTTGGGCAATCCCCCCTACCCTGGCCAGAGGTCTTCTAAAAATGATTCAAGATACACTGACAGAGGTAACTACTAGGTAGAAACACCCCAAAGTGCACAGAATAGCCACTTACCATACAAAATTGTCCATCCACATAAGACCTGGGCTTACAGTCCTATTTCTTCTATCTCAGTTAAGGAAGGACAGGTTTAACTAAATAAGATGATACTCAGCTCCTTTATTATTTATGTTGCACTGTCTCAGAAAGTAACTTTTATTATTATTTGGAGGATACTTTTTTTATTAGGAGAATAATTCTGGGTCCTTGGCCTTAATAACATTGTAATCTAGTTGTTTGCTCAATTGGGTTATATACAGTAATACATACTTATACCTTATAGTTAAAATATTTGGTAGAAAATCAAGTAGTGTAGGAACAGACTTTATTTGTCCTCTTGTATTTAGCCTCATTTCATTTGTACAAATGTATAACATATTAGTTGCTTAACATTTTAGTATGATTAATTTCATAATTTTATCATAATTCTATCACTATTGTACTGTTAAATTGTAGTTAATATATATCACACCTATTATTAGTAAGTCATTAGCCTAAGGCTGCAAATAACAACATTTACTCTAATGTATTTGGGAATTAGCAGTGCCACTCACAAGCTGTAGGACTTTAGACAACCACCCCACATATCTCTTTTTTTAATTCTTCATCTAAAATCTTGTGACAAAAATAGCACTCAAATCAGTGCTTGAGCCTACACAGCACAAAGGACTCCAAAGAGCACCTGTTAACCACAAACAAGTGGTCAGCCACTCAATTAGTCACATTAAACACTAGCACAGTCCTCCTCTTCTTCAACAGTATTGTAAGTGTAAGCAATCACATGTCTATTTTATCTAAGTTAAACAAATTATGTAGCCTATTTCTAAATTGTAAAATGAGCGTCGGCCTGTGAGCTAAGTGTCGCTGGTTCGATCTTCTAGTCAGGGCACATCAGAGAAGGAAAACTCTGACTCCAAAAAACCTCCGCTGCCTTGCGGCATACCTCTTCAGGGGAAAGGCTAAGGGAGTAAACCCCGACAGAAAATCCGGAGCCGGAGTCCCTAAGGCGGTTTGACGTTGTAGTCAACACCGGCAACTCCTGCGGCGCACCTGAAGCCAAGCTGTATCAACTCCGTCTTTCCCTTGGGCCCTTCAGCTGCGAAGAGAGGGGGGGTCTGCTGCATGGGCAACAGCAGACCCTCCATATCACCCTGCCCAGGCTCTGTAGCTTCAACTTCACTGGAGAGGACACTCCAGCGTCATCGCAAGATGTCGATTCAACACAGGAGGAGACAGATACCGTGTCACTCCCGAGTCGGACTGCACAGCCATTCTCGGCGGTGCAGATAGACTTTTAAGAAGCTACACCATCGTCTCTCGAGACGGACGGCTGCCGACGAAAATGTGCTAATGTACAATCTCATGATTTATTTTCCCTCACGTTACTAATTTTATTTTAGTAAGTGTTTTAAAGACTCACCACAGCTTATCTTATCAATGCAGAGAGAGGCATGTGTATTTACAGTCTTTGAAGATGATTGAACTTTCAAATCTGCTTTTAGATACTTCTTATTTTGACCATTTGAGTACTGATTTACATAATATAAATATACCTTTTCTTTCTTGTGAAGTAGACTTCTGTGTAATACATTTAAAAAATAGTGTAAAGAACTGACAGAATGTAATTTGCATAATGGAGCCATAGGTGTTCAGCCAGATTGTGGAAAGACTTATCTCTGGCCAGAGTAAGATGTGAATCTTAAAGTCAGTCTCACTTGAAAAGATGACAATTTTCCTACATAATGTAATGCATGTTAACATTATATAGTTTGGAGAGAGTAAAAGCATAAGGAGAATATATTCAGGTTTACAGCTAGTACCGATCTTCCTGTGCGTGTAGATGGAGTTAAGGAAAAAAAAAAAAAGGCATTAACATTTAAGATTCTTCTAATACTTATCATTAGATAAGACATATATCATTTTTATTATTTCTGTTTCAAAGCTGGATTGAGATATAGACTTTTTGCTTTTGTATGTTATAAGTAATATGAAAAGACACAAAATGAAATGCAAATTGTATTTCCAGTGACTCACAGAGATAAACTATTTTATCTAGGTCAAATCATCAGTTGGTAGTAATACGAGTATAATTAGAAAAGTCCCATGTAGGAAAAAAGTCAATTATCAAATAATTTCAGGTCTGAATGATCTGATGTTTCATTATTAGTACTCCTATTCCAATTTATCACCTTTATTAGGTTTTTTTCATTTTCTTCTTTTATTTTTAAAATCTGTACTTAGCTAGCCAAAGTGTCCTCTCTGTCCTGAGGTTGGCATAGCAGCCTCTGCTCTGTTGAATTTGCAAGCACTTTCCTGAGAGTCTGTGCCTGACAAGACTAGAACTCAGTTAACATGAATTAGAGAGTCTCAGAAATGTCTAAAATGAGTTCATCATTTAAATTCATTTACTCAGTCTCCTAGGGAGTCCATCTGCCTAATTGAACCAGGATAAACTATTATTCAGAATTCCAGTGAGTTAATTACAGATATCAGAAACTTAGAAATAGCTAAAGATTTCAAACATTTATATAGAACAGAAAAGATCATTTAATAATTTTAATTGATAACAAAAGAACAAATATATGTGACTTAAAAATAATAGGGATTGTTAAAAATGCTTTTTTAAAAATTTATTTTGAGACTGGTAGGGATATCTGTAAGCTTTTTTGCTTAACAGAAAAATCAAAGGATGTTAGATGTCATGTTAACATGGCAGTAGATGTAGCTGTAAATACAATGCACTCTGATTTGCAGATGAACTACATTATGTTCTTTTAAAATGGTTGGGCATTGATTCACTTGATAAGACAATTCCAAATAACTGCCACTAAATTATGTTTGTGTAATTAAATAAACTACAGAACATGTTGCAAGAGTTCAGATCTACAAAATATTTTTGTGGGTCATCATTTATGCAAACATTTCCAGATATGAGTGTCAAAAGCAATTCTGACTATTCAACCGAGCTAAACTCCCTTTATGGCAGATATGGAGACTCAAACTCCTGGTATAAGTATATCGCATAACTGGCTTTCCCTGTACAGAGTACTGGGGTGTGGGATCTCTAAAATATTCACTTTTGGTTATCAATCATTCTACTGTTTTTATACCATGATTCACTTTAATAGCACATTACAAACTTGGGACTTTTATCCTGTTAATATGGTTCACCCCGTTAAATTCATGATGATGATGTGAAATGGCTTGATATTCAATGTCTTCTGATTATGTAATTTAATACAAAACTAGTGTCTAATACGATTAATTGGGTGATTGATTATCATTAACAGGTGCTCTTTGGAGTCCTTTGTGCTGATAAGCATTTAGGTGATTTCATTTTATTTGGACAATTAAGAATAGTCCACTATAACCATTTTGGACTGTGCTTTTTGGTGAACATATGTGTTAATTTCTCTTGGATATATTGCTGGCATTTTATCATGTCCTTACAATTCTGTGGAACCCAGCTGATGCTGGTGAGACATTACTCTAATCACATGTAAATGACATTATTTTCTTGTTGAAGAGTAAGAATTAGATATATTACTTTTATTTTCTTTCTAGCACTTGCTTATTCTCTGTATTGACAGAGCATTCTGGCTAAGTTAAGTAGCTTCTCTAGAATTTAAACACTAGCATTTTAAAATAGCCAACAAGATTTCCGTCACATTGTATGCTCTGTTCCTTAGTTTTGTTTTCACTGATAATTTAATATTTATTTCACTGTTCTGCATAATAGTGGCACCCACACCTTATAAATGAAGAAATAAAGTCAAAATGAAGCTAATTGCCTTGCTCAGGGCCACACAGTAAATCAATGATAGAATCGCTAATGAATGGATTCTTTGGTCACAAATAACCACACTTTCCTACAAGAACATAAAGCTAATGTAAATTAAACCTTAGTCAGCCTAAATAACAAAAAAACTCTAAAACCCAATGTGTTTTAAAGCCTCTGAGCCAAGTATGAGGTTGTTGAAATAAAAATATATATTCTATTTTATATTTTATTCCAGGAATATCTAAAGCATTATTTCTGATTAAAGCAGTTCATTTTTATTGTAGAAAATAAAAAACAAGAGGCTCATATATTTTACATGCTTATTGGGCTTAAAAATTAATTTTAATAACCCCTTTATAACTTTAAAAATACATCTTAATTTAATTTAAAAATTCCCTCCTCTCCTAATTCAGTCATATATTTAAATTCTTTTACTGTACCACTTAAATACTAATATTTAAATATGTATAGTTAAGTAATTAAGTATTAATTATTTCTTTATGTATTTATCTACTCTAGAATTATTTCTGATACAAATAGATGGAGAAAGAACTAAGATTCCAAATTTATCAATTGATGGTATATTAATGCTGTATTTTTTCAAAGTCTATTTGGAGGTATACCAAGAAAAAAGAAAATTTTAACTATGAAAATAGTCTTTGTGGGTGACATGAATTTGGCCTTATTGGAACTGTAATGTCCTCCATGTCATTAAAGTAATCACATTGCTTTCTACTATTTGTATTAGAAAGGGTGAGTAAGAGTTCTTATCTTTGAAGTCAACAGAGAGCCCCACTTAACAAGTGAGTTTTACCTCTCAGGCCCCAAAAAGGAAAATAGGACCTAGTCAGTCCACAAGAGAAGACCATACCAAACACTCCAAAGGAGGGGGAAAAAAAAAAACCTTCCTCCACATTTTCCTGCTATCCTTAATGACTGCAGTCTTGTTCTTAAAGATTTATGAGCAGCTGCACCATGTCAGGAGGTGGGTCTCACGGTACAGATTCTTCCTCGTTAATGGGTAGGTGTCATCCCAATGCAATGCCTATGAATGTTCAGTACCTGGATAAGAAGACAATGCAGGGCTTCCTAGGAGAAGCTGCTTTCATGAACCATTAAGGAGGAAGAGAATGTAGTTGTGCATTTATCTCATCTGTTAATTATTTTATTTGAAAATAATTTACGTCCTTCTATATTCTTTTTTAATATAGCTGACTTATACTAACAGACAGATTATAACCACTAGATGACAATGCAATATACAGCCCTTGAAATAGGCAGGAGGTTTCTAATTCATCACTGTTACATCTTTGAGTATAAGAGAAGTATGCAATTTTTTAAACTAATTCTTTCAGATATCACACCCTAGATAAATATTTACTTCCCTGCATTTTGCTACCTTAAATTTTCTTCATGTAAAATTTGCCACAAGATGTCTTCTATACTTCATTTTTATGAATTAATAATCAGTATTACTTTAGGTATATAAAATATCCTTATGTTGTAGTAATCTGAAACATACTTTTTTATCTCTTTTCAATTTACCAAATGTTTTAAAAAGAATAAGAATGATATTTCTTTAGTGGTATTTTGAATACGTCAAGACGTCTAGTTCTCTGAACCATTTCATGGTCTTTAATGATCTCGTACCTGAAATTACAACTTTTAACAAGAAAAAAGAAATGGTTCTCTGTCCCATTCTTCACTAACATTTTCCCATTCTTATCCGTTGCTGACCATATCACTATCTCTATCTCTATAAATAAATCATTACTTAAGTCACTTTGTTTTCCTACTACATATTTACAATGCTCAGCTGTTTATTGCACATTTTCAAAATGTTATTTACATTTCACTTTTCTCAAGCAACTTAAATTCCAAGTCTTTCTTAAAGCATACCTCTTTTTCAGTAATGTTCTGCTTGTCTAATTCATCTGGAATTGTATTCTTTTTCAATTCAAACACATGACATCTAGTTAATGTTCTTATCCATGTGCAGCATTTTCTTTGTTTAATCCTCAAGTCTTTAAAGTGTTTCAAGAGACAGCATGCTCAATTCAGAATTCAAATGTTGCTCATCAGTGGCACTCTAGGATTAAACACAATGTCACCTCATTATAAAGTCATTTGTTCCTGGCAAGCATAGTTGACTTTTAGATCTTTAGCTGTTAGTTTTAGTGTTCTGCATTATATTTATACTAAAATTGAAAACGTGGCAATTTTTCAACATATGGCTGGCCATATGTCTTTGTCAAGGGTTTTATAGTTCCCAGTGTTACATTTTAGATTTTAATTCATTTGATTTATGTGTAAAGTGTAAGTTAAGGGTTCAGTTTCATGGTCCTCCTTGAATTTTCAAGGATCTGAGTAGCGTAAAAAAAACTGCAATATTTCCCCCTAATTTAATCAAAAACTCCCCATTAAGCTCTATCTACAGTCATCTCAAATATTCAAGGTTAATTAAAAGTTATGCACTGCACCATTTAGTAAGTTCTCATTATGAAATCAAAGATTGTGCTTTACATGAATAAAAAATTAAGCAAATTAAAAGAAATAAGAAACAAATGACACAAAAATCACTTCAATTGACACTTTGTCAATGAGACATGGCCAGCAATACTTAAAAAAATTGGGATGTTTTCAAAGTATAAATATAATACAGAACATTGAAATTAAGAGTTAAAGATCTAAATGGCAAATGCACTTGACAGGAGCAAATAACTTTCTTAATGGGATGACACTGTGTGACTGATCCTGGAATGCCCCTGATAGCAACCTTTGAGTTCTTCCTCTAAACCTATACATACGAGCCCTGGCATGGTTGCTCAGTCAGTGAGAGCATCATTCTGATACGTCAAGGTTCTGGGTTCCATCCAAGGCAGGGCACATAGAAGAAACAACCAATAAATAACGTAAGTAGATGAGTAACAAATCAATGTTTTTAAATCCCTCTTTCTCTAAAATTTTAATAAATAAAGGGTACATGTTTGCAATTATAGAATAAAGAATTCATAAAAATATAATGTATAGCATGGTGACTATATGAGAGGGGACCCAAAAAACCCAGAATTATCTTCTGGAGGGCAATGCCTTGTAGTACAGGCTTCCTCCCCTAGGTGAGTGTTCTATGAGCCCACCCGTATCAGTGTATCAGCTGGACATTGTTGTGACAGGCTGTAGTCAGCTTCAGTGAATTTTTTTTTTGAAGATTCTTTCACCAAGTTTGCCCATTTCATGATGGGTGACTTATAAGCATACTTTCCCACACTGTACTGAGTGTTCAGCAGTTTTTTTACTAATTTTTTACCAAAAATGACATGAACCCCATGCCCCATCCTCCCTGTCCCCTTGATCTCACCCCAAGCAAGGTATTTTTGTTTCCCAGGATGAAAAACATCCTTAAAGGAAGATGTTTTGCTGATGTGCAAGAGGTGAAACAAAGAACAGCATCAAATCAACGACTTCAAAAACTGTTTTGAACACTGGGAAAAAATGTCTCTATAGGTTTATTCCATCAAGGGGAGAGTACTTTGAAGGTGACTGAAGTTTAAACATGTTTAAATAAATACACTTCTTTTTATAAATAAATTCTGGGTTCTTGTGGGTCCCCTCTTGGTATTTAATGATACTATATTGTATATTTGTAGTTTGCTAAGATATTAAACCTTGTAAGTATTATCGCAAGAAAAAAATTGTAATTCTATATGATGATGGATGTTAATAGAATTTTTATTATAAGAATTTAACAATATATACAAACATTGAGTCATTATGCTGTACTTCTAAAACTAATATAATGTTAAAAGACAATTATATTTTAATTAAATTAAGTAAAAATATTTATTTTGAATTAATAACACTTTAAGTTTTTAAATATCTATTTTGCCTTAACATAGTTTTTAAAATAGCACAAGTATGTATTCTAATGAAGATTGAAAAATACTAGTATAAAATGTTTATAGAATGATAGCTCAGTTTAAAACAATGTGATTTTATTTCAATTTAAGTATTTTTTTTAGAAAACTTTTCATGATCAGTGTGACTCATATCAGGAATCAACAAACTTTAGCTTTTGAGAATATATAGTTTCTATCATAACAATTCTAATTCCATAGTTTGGAAGGAGCCATTGACAATATATAAACAAATAAGCTGGTTGTAACCACATTACATTTTATTTATTAAACCTGGTGGTGGACCAGATCTGACTCACAGGCTACAGCTTATAAACCTCTAACAGAGACCATATGATATAATATATATTTATACATCTAATAGTTATGTTTCAGAAATTATTTATAATCTTTTTTAGAAACATGCAATATTAAAGATGCTTCTATTTAAAATTTCTACATGAATAATTTAGAAATATAGTACAAATGATTAAATTAATAGAATATTGGTGCAACTGGATATTTTTCAAAAGAGTTAAACCACACTGTAATTAGTAAAGAAAAATAAACTGAGGAGAGTTATTAACTTAAAAATAAAGAATATTTATCATAAGCTTAGTTTACAAAAATTATAGTATATTTTAGATAAAAGGATGAAATCATTTTCTTTAAATAACAAACAAAATAAACAGTCCTGGAAGACTGCCAGTTTCCATTCTTATATGTAAAGCGCTTCAAGTCATCACTTACATCTTTACATGAAGCAAAACAAAAACAAAAACAAAACAAAACAAAAATGAACAAAGCAAAAATCCACCAAATAATTAAGGACTCAAGGAGAACTGTATCCTTGCAAACTAGAGAAACAGGCAGATATAAAAATCTAAGTTTATATGAAGCAGAAGACCACAGCTGGAGCCAGTATGGTAGAAACACTTAAAGCTATAATTCATGAATTTCCAAAGGCTCAGCGTACACTGATTGAAGAGATGAAAACTGAGGTGGGGCTTGTGAGTTTGATTCCAAGAGCTATACGATGTTGACGATTAAAGGGTTAATTCAAATCTGAGGCACTGTCTTCGCGTTTTGTTGGTTAAATAGTTTGCTTGGTTTTTCCATATGATGGTTCTAGTAGCGCTCCATTGTCTTTAACTTCATTCAAAACCATTTTGTTAGATTTAGTGTGACAGCTGTCACATTGGGGTACATTAAAAAAAAAAAAAACCGTGTCTAAATTGGTGAATTTTTGTGTTGCCATTTTAATATTGAAGACGGAAGAAAATATGCAACATTTTTAGGGTAGTATGCCTTTTTATTGCAAGAAAGGTAACAACACAACTAAAATGCAAAGAAAATGATTTGCGCAGTGTATGCAGATGGTGCTGTGACTGACAAACATGTCAAAAGTTATTTATAAATTTCGTGCTGGAGATTTCCCTCTGGACGATGCTCCATGATTGGGTAGATTACTTAAAGTTGATAGCGATCAATAAGGTTACTGGTGAAAATGAAAAACTCGTCTTTTATTTTATGGAAAAGAACATACGGACTTTCTGGCCAACCCAATAGATATTGATAAATTGGTTCTACATAGTGTATGAAAGGCAAAAGCCCAGAAAAAAACATCATAATGTTTTAAAAATTCAAAATAAGACACCTGATGCTACCTGACTTCAATCTACACTGATGTAGGCAACGTGATAGGGGCAGGAAAAGGGATTAATGGTCAAATGGGAGGGAAAAAAGCTAAAAACACACACGCACAAATACAATAAACTCAGTCCGATTGAGGAACAGAGACAACCTAATAGAAAAAATATGTTCTTCCATCACTTTGTGCTGGAATATTGGGCAAGGGCAAAATAATAATAATAATAATAATAATAATAATAATAATAATAATAATCTGAACACAGTCTTTACATGTTTCACAAAATTTGTCACTAACCTTTAAAACACAAAACTGTAAATTTTAGTATATAACGTAGGAGAAAATCTAGATAACCTTGGATATGATGATGACTTTTTAGCTGAAACATGAGAAGCTTGATCTATAAAAGAAAAATCGATTAGTTGGATTTCATCAAAATTAAAATCATCTGCTGTCCAACAGACATCGTTCAGAGAATAAAGTAATAAGCCATATAATGGGAGAAAATTATCGTAAAACTTGTACCTGATAAAGTACTGGTGGTCAAAATATATAAGGAATGCTTAACATTTGGCAATACGTAGCAAAAGTGAACCAGTTTAAAATTAGGCAAAATATCTGAACTGAGACCTCAATAAAGAAGATAAATATGTTGCACATAAACATATAAAATAATGTTCAATAGTATATGTTATAGGAAATTGAAATTAAGACCACGATAGCCAATTGTAATGGCTAAAATCCCAAAGACTATAAATATCAAATACTAAAGAGGATTGGAGCCACAGGAAGTCTGATAGATTGCATTTGAGAATAGAATAGGGTACAACCACTTTGGAAGACAGTTTGATAGTTTCCTCAGGAGTTTAACATAGACATACAATAAGACTGGGGAACTGTGTTTTTGGGTATTTGCACAAGAGTTAAAATGTTATGTGCACACAAGAATATTCACAGTATCTTCCTCTATCCATAGCAGAAAAAGTCAACTTTTTAAATAGTCTATTGGCCATACAGGTAATTTCAAAAAAAAACAAACAAGACCTTGAACTGAAAAAATATATATATTAAAAATAACAAAGGTTATGGTTTATAACTAAGTAGTACTGAGGGTAATTTATATCAGTAAATGCTTACATTAAAAAAATATTACATTAATAATGTAAGCCCCCACTTAATGAACAAGAAACAAAAGCCAAATCAATACAAATCAAATAGGATAAAGATAATAAAATAGACAAAATCAGATATTAATAAAATTTATAATTAAAAAAAAACAGAAAAGATAATGAAACATAACGCCAGTCTTTTGAAGAGTCAATAATGTTGACAAACATCTAAGATCAACAAAGGAAAAAAAAAGAGAGAGAGCATTCAGAAATTGTTGATGCCAGAAATAAAATAATGGATATCATTATGGACTCTTCAGTCATAGAAAAGATAATTTATTTCTACAAAATACACCATTAAAAGTAAATTTGAAAATTAAGTTAAAATGCTTCAATATCAAGAAAAGTAAATATTATAACAATTCTCTCTACATAAAATACATATTTATAAAATCCTTATAATTTTTAAAGAAATTAAATTAACAATTTAAAATATCCCCAAAGTTGCTATCTTCAGGAGCAGAGAATTCTGCCAAATGGTTTAACAAGTAACACTACCTGCAAATGGTGCAAAAAATGAAGCAATTTTTAATGAAACTGATGGTATAAACCTGGATTTATATTTTAGAATACAAATATATACATATTATAATATGTATATATTTGTGTGTGTATTAGATGTGTTATTAAAACAAAACTAAAATCCTGGGAATGAGCAAGATTAACAAAAATATAATTAAAGAAATACATTTTCAATACAAAGACAAAATGTATCATAAGAACATGGTAGAACCACTAAAACAATAATAAGCATAAATATTAAAATTAGAGTCACAGTACAACTAATTCAAATGACCAACATCGGTCTGAAATGATGCTAAAATGCACTGCTAATACGAAAAATCCAAGTTAAAGTACATATGAGCTATCACATCCCACAGATAGAGAAAATAAAAATGAGTGATAACATCTATTGTCAACAGGAATATAGGCAAAAATTACTCTCTTACATTGCTTTTAGAGATACGAACTGTTAAAAATGCATCTTAGAATGCCATCTGGCAACCTCTACAAAAATTAAAAATACATTTATACTCTGTTCCAAAAATTCCATTTCTCAGAGTAAAAAATGCACTCATTCATGATGATAGAAGTCTAAGAATGTTTATTGCCACATACTTTGCAATGGAAAATAAATAGGTAGACAAACAAAATACAACAGAAATAATAAAAATATCCATGCATTTATAAAACCACTAAAAACAATAATTTGAACCCATATCAATTTATTAATGAAATTGAACTCAGTTTGAGTGATAAATATGAAAAATGTGCCTAAGAACTGTGCACATTTTAACAAAGCTAATGATGACAAACATTTCTACTTATAAGATTAGATGACTGCAAAGCAAAATTAATAAAAAGAACAAAGATCACTTAATTATATTAATAGAGTATTATGTAGGTTTGATGTATGTTAATAGAGTATTATGTAGGTTTGATGTGTGGAAGCTGGAGGAAAGAAGGAACACCCAAGTAATAAATAAAAAGAAAAAAATATACAGAAGTATAAATAACTGTTGTAAACAAACTATAGAAAATAAATGACAGAAATATTACAAAAGGAGCTGTTTTAGGGCTGATGTGGTCTATTGAAAGGGAACTGTTTATTTTAGTAGAAAAAGTGTCTGCTAACAACAGTCTGGCAGTAAACATACAGAACAACTTTCTTATGTTGCCAGATTGTGGGTTTCCTTGGTGACTATAGTCTTTAAATAGAAAATAACTCTTGTGCACAAGCTTAAGTCTTTGAACAAAGATTTAGTGAGTTTTCACAAAAATTTTTATATCTAAGTCTTTTAGTCTATATCTGTATTGTTTTCCTGATATTTCTACGATATATTGACTAATTAGTATGTTCCGAGAGCTACCCACAGGGATTTATGTAAAATTACATAAAGGCTGTTAAAATAAATAGCTACAAAGATAAAGCTAACAGAATTACATGTCTCCTCCAGGTTTACATTGAAATACTATTTATTTTTAATAATATTTGAGATTTTTTTTGAACTAATATAAGGCAGGATGATGACTTAAAAATACTTTAATTTTGTTCAGCTAGGTAACTTTAATTTCCTGGTTTATGAGCTAAAAATCATTGTGATTTTGTAAATGGTCCTTCAGAGAAAATAATCTTTCTTCAGTGGGAACATTAAAACTGTTTTTGTGCTTAGAAGACACATATGATCGAAGTAATAATCTTTTCAAGAATTCTTAGCTGTCCTTGACAAGAATACATCTAATGTCATTTGCAGATACAGTATATCAAAAATCTTTTCCAAAGCACACGTCTGCAGATCCCACAGTAGATCCCAGGGAAGGCAATAAGCAACGTGGGCCTTAAGAAGGAAGTATTGTTAGAAATGAGGGGGCGCCCTGGCTGGTGCAGCTCAGTGGATTGAGTGCCAGCCTGCGAACCAATGCCTAAACATTTAGAAAATAAATAAAATGACACAATATTTAATGTTTTAAAATATATTTTAATTTAATATTCTGTTACTAATAATAAGCAACTGATAATAAAGTGATAAAAATGCAAGTATGTAGGGTAACAAGACAATATAACATTATCACCCCCCCCATTAATATGGAGTTTAACAAAAGGTTGGTGATGTTTTCACTATTAGAGGAAGGTTTGGTCATATTTTTTCTTTATTTTTCTAAGACATTTTCACTGGTATCTTTTTTGTACATCCATTCTGGAGTTATAATTTAAAGAAATATAATTTTGTTATGAAGTAATTGGGTGAGGTTCAATGTTGCATTCTAAATGTAAAATTGTAAAATCACTAAATAGAAAACGTCTCTGTCTACTGATATTGTGTAAATTAGGTGGTCTAAAGTTTGGAGTATTTTTATCATATTTGTGATTATAACAAATATCAGGAAAGTCTGCACTTTAATGAGTCTTCCACACCAAGACCTAAGTGTCATAGTCTATAGCAATAAGTTTGATGAAAAAAGATGTTATCAGGCAAGAGGCAGATCTGGAGTTATTTATTTTTTTAATGAAATGAGTGTGTAGCCTAAGGAAAGAAAAAGTGGAAAAGTAAAATTTTATTGTACTTGAATATTACAGTCGGAGAAAAAGAGACAAATAATTGGCAAAGGGAAAAACAATCTCAAAGCAGATCTTGCTTTAAAGCAATGCATACTTTATCCTATAAGAACATCAATATAAAAACATGTTTAATATAATAAAAAATTATGATGATGGAGAAAACGTTGATAAAGTTGAAAACTAAAGACAAAAGTCACAAATAAAAATCAAAAGTAGTAAAGAGCAAAAGTTCTTCTGAAATAATTATAATTCCAAATTATCCAACATAATTGCTGTAGGTCCAGATGGAACATTTATGTCCAAAACTTGACTCAGCTGATTTCCAAAAAATGCTCTGTCTGATTTACTGAGAACTACCAGCTTTTGCCCAGTAATTAACGTCATTCTTGGCACTCATCCTTGGTGCCACCTTACTATATACTCTTCAGTCAATAATCCCCAAGTCCTCTTTAAGATATCTCAAATGTTCTATTTTCCCCATGTGCACATTTCTCCAATTTAGGCCCTTATGGTCTGCCGCTATAGAACTGCCAAAAGCTGTGACCAGTTTTCTTGACTTTGAGCTTGTTCCCCTTCAATCATTTCACTGAAACATGTCTGGTGAATTTAATCAAATTTAATAACATCTTGCTACATTAATCCATAATTATAATTCCTTATTGATTTTTATATTGTTCAAAGTGTTAAGCTTAAAAATATTCGTGAACTCTTATGTTCTTATATTTTTAGTAATATGTATCAACAGTGTCTCTCAACCCATGAACATAAACACACAATTTTGTTTCCTCCTTCTTTCCCTCCCTTTCTCTTTATTCTTGCACCATGCTGAACTCTTTTAGCCATTTGTATATGCTATTTTTTTCTCAATTAATATTGTAGGTTTACCTAACTAACGCCCCTATATCTTCCACCATGCAGGTTACAGACTCTTCAATTCCGGCAATGATTCACTTTTTTTCTTACCAAATGACTTTTTAATTCTCAGGTCATAGCACATACCTCTTTTATGACCATCCCTGGACTCAAATTACATAATTATGAAAGTCAGAGATTTACCCATGTTGCATAACATTATATTTCTCTGGGGACTTAGGTAGCATTTGGTACTGGGCATTCAGTAGATATTTGTCTAAGTTATATCTTCATTTCTGTTATTCTTAACAATCAATTCCTCTCTATTTATACACAACTATTATTTCAAATCCTTTTCATTACATTTAAAATCAAGATTTCCTTCATGGACCCTATAATTCTTAGTAGATAGTCAAACCTTTTATTTCATGTGGAATAAAATGGATATTAGAATTAAACTTCTAATAGTTCTTAAGAACATCTGAACTATTATGAATCCTCACTCTTTCCTTCCTCCTTCCTAAAACAATATAGATGTTTCTTAAATAATTTCTATGCTTACTCTTTTTTCATTCCATCCACTAAGAACCTGATCTTTATTTGTTTTCTCCTTTCTCATTAACACACTAAGATTCTCCCTTTCTAACCACAATTTCATCTGGATGACATGATCTTCTTTCCATTTATACATCTTATTTTTATTTTAGTAACATCTGTTGCTTCTGATCCTTTCCCTTTGCAAACTTTCAGAAATATTTGTACCCCTAAGCCCAAATCCTATGCCTTTTATTTACTATTCAACCTTCCATATGTGTCCACCCCCCCCACACACACACACACTAAAAGTTTAATGACCTTCTGGCAGTAAAATGTAGTGGACATGTTTTAATCTCTGCACCTGATCAGTAAGAGCGTGTTAACAGTGATTTCTTTCTGTCTATTGAAATACTCTCTACAACAGCTCTGTATTAAACATATTCACTCTTTTCCTTTGAAAATTCTGACTATCCTTATTCTTCTTCTATACTCTTAGAATTTTTAAAATTATCGCTAAGCTTCCTTTTCTTCTTCTAAACACGCTCAATCTTCTTAATTCTCATGGCTTTATTACAGCTGTTATGTTGACAAGTTGTCAAATTGGTATCACTATGATAATGGATGTCAGAAGGATTATAAATAAATAAATAAACATATATATATATATATCAGAGAAGGAAAACTCTGACTCCAAAAAACCTCCGCTACCTTGCGGCATACCTCTTCAGGGGAAAGGCTAAGGGAGTAAACCCCGACAGAAAATCCGGAGCCGGAGTCCCTAAGGCGGTTTGACGTTGTAGTCAACACCGGCAACTCCTGCGGCGCACCTGAAGCCAAGCTGTATTGACTCCGTCTTTCCCTTGGACCCTTCAGCTGCGAAGAGAGGGGGGGTCTGCTGCATGGGCAACAGCAGACCCTCCATATCACCCTGCCCAGGCTCTGTAGCTTCAGCGTCATCGCAAGATGTCGATTCAATACGGGAGGAGACAGATACCCTGTCACTCCCGAGTCGGACTGCACAACCATTCTCGGCGGTGCAGATAGACTCTTAAGAAGCTACACCATCGTCTCTCGAGACGGACGGCTGCCGATGGATATATATATATATTTGCTTCTGTACAACCACCTCCCCAAAGATAAATTGTGCTTTATATTAAGACTGTTTATGTCAATATAGTTTGTATCTCATAGTTCCAATACTGAAATCCAAATCTTGGACCTTTGAAGGACTGAGCAAAAGAAGGAAAAGGACTCATGGTCACGGACAACAGTGTGGAGTTTGTTGGGGGAGGGCTGTGTAAGGGGATTGAGTAGTAATGAAAAAAAATGAAATTGAAACATTTTAAAAAGAAAACAAAATTTACCCTGTGAATTAATTTTTACTCAATATTTTTTGTGAATCTATATTTATCATTATTATCTACACTCTATCACTTATGACATCTTTTAAGAGTGATTTCAAATATTCAGTTATCCACCCATTTTTATCATCTCTATTTTTCATTTCTGTCAATTTGATCACTTATGAACTAGATAAGGAGCAATTATCTTTTGATTGGATTACTAAAGAAGTCATACTAACATCCTTAATGGTAATCTCTCCCATCAGGAATTTGACCATTGTGTAATTGCTGCTTCTGAAGCATAATGTTCAAAGAGGACTTAATAGAAACATTTCTCAAACTTCTTCTAAAAAATAAAAAATCTCCAGAGTATAGTCTATTTTTAGCATAGTGCAAGAAGAAATGTAAAAGGCACATCACAGTTAAATCTAAGAATATGAACTTTTTGTTCTATTTTCATAGTTTCATTTTCATAAACCATTTGGGGTATTATATCACCACTTATAACCAGAGAGATTTTGTCCACAATGTTCTAAATATGTAACAGTACAAATCTTGACAGAGGTCCATCCAATAGACATCAATCCTTTTAAAATTGGGGATATGTCACTGAATACACCATAGTCAGTTGTTGTATTACTGTTATGGCTCAAATTATGCATAGCTCGTGTGGAATTTGATAACAGGGTACACTAGTTAAGTCTTAGACATTATAAACTATAAAACACTCCTCCAACTATAAGTGTGAAATGAAATGTAGCGGCATTGGAATAACAGTGTGTTAAAGTCATGATTAAAAACTGTGTTCACAAATTTGAAGAAAGAAGCAGAGGCTCAGAAGCACAGTTAATAAGGAGTGAATCACAAGTACTAAAGTTTGCATTCATGATGCAATAAGAAGTAAACAGGTTCTGTAAGTGACCACGTTATACGTAGCATGTTTTCACTTCCACGTGGTGGAATTTAGGAAATTATATTTCTCATGGAAAATTTTTGCATAAAATGATACTGTGAGTTGGCAAAGCACACATATTTTCCTAAGGATGCCTATTCTTATAATTGTAAAAACATCCAGAAAAGTTCTCCCTACTTTGACAACCTTCGAAAAATCTATGTCCTGAGAGCTGTTCCAGTAATGGGGAAGCTTTTCAGCACCAGGCTGTTGTCTCTGCTTACTCTACTGATGTCTCTGCTTGCAGTGAAAAGCTGCTGCTGGGGGGAGCGGAAATAAAGCAGCATGTAGTGAGTGGTCTTGAAGCTCAATCTCACTGGCAAATGGAAGCCTGTTTTCTGAGAATGCACTGGAAGAAAGGATTCCAGACAGTGTGTAGAAAATGCCTTACTTCCCACAGCTACATTTTATGGAGAGAACAGTAAAATTAAAAAAAAAAAAAAAAAAGAAAATAGTACATTAACCTTCTTTTGTTGAATCTCTGGATAAAAAAATCCTAACTTTTCATGTGCAATTATCCCTTTTGTAGATTGACAATATTACTACTTGAATATTCTGGCAATATTTTTTGACTACTTCTCCAATCCACCCACAAACTATGCTGGACTCCTTGTTGCTGATTAATGACATATGTTCTTATTAAGAGTTCTGAAGGGAAAAATTCAAAAGAATGTCAAATGACTCACCATCACATTATCAACCAGCTGTCTATCACTTATGTTCAGAGGCACTATTTTTGTCTCCTAACATTTGAAATGTCTGAAAGACAGCTGAAATTTTGTTCCCAACTGTGTAAAAGCACCTTCAAAGTGACTTCTCATGTATTATCAATCTATTCAATCTCTCTGACAATTTTAATAAAATCATCAATATTTAATGAGCACTTATTTTGACCCTAGTTTTGACTTAGCTATCATCAGGGACTTATACAAAGCATAATACTGTGTCCTTGATTTAAAGAACTTAAATCTACTGATAATAACAATAAAAACAATAAGAGTAACCAAGAAATAGAAGATATAAATATATATATTATATATATTATATATATATATATATATATACACACACACATATTATATTCTTATATGTGTATATTCTTAGATCTATTTTAAGCATTCTGATGCTCAGGAGAGAAACATTTAGGAAGACTGGAATAGGAAGTTGAAGTGGTCAGTGAATGTGAGCATTCACTCAAAGAATGGGTTTAATATAAACATGTATCATATATGTAGATGCTTTTAAATGGAAGAACATGAGATCAACAAAGTTGGCATAAACTAAGATAAAAAATCTATTTATTGTGTGAATACCTCGTGCAGGCTCCCATGATATACAAAAACTGTAGGGGCTCTATGTATTAACAATCTTGTGGAGAAAACTATCTTACTATAATAAATACATTGTAGTTTTCTGATTATAGTCATTAAAATGCACTTGAAACACACTGTATGGGCATTAGCCCAGAGTGAGAAAGGAAAGCAAAGTTCCCATGAGTCTAAGAAACAAGATAAAAGTTCTGCAGGATAAATAAATGTTTCCTTGAAAATATCCTTGGTGTCAGTCAGTTCTAGATAGAGAACACAAAGGGAGAGCAATACGCCAGAACACAAGAACTTGTAAGGCAAGACCAATCTTTGGGTATCACAGGTGCTGGTGTGATGAAGTATTCAGGAGAATGTAAGTCCTAATGAGAATGTAATAAACTTATTTCAGGTCATTCTAAAGTACTTGATCTTGAATACATTTGAGAGGAATTATATTTTTACTCTACGGTGTACAATTCTTTCTTTTTGTTTTTTACATCTCTATTTGGAGCATTCTTTTCTCCTATGTGCATGTCCACAAATAGAAGTAAATATCAAATTGGTGTTGTGAAACTATTCTTTGGTTATGATTCAGAACATGGTTGGTACAAAGTGAGTAGGAAGGAGGATCTTCATCTTTTCTTTGCAAAGGTAATGAGCACTTGGAATAAACAACACAAATGAAACATTGAATATTCAAGATGAGGTTACATAAAAACAAAATATTATCCTGTAGATTGTGAAATAAAGTGTAAACAATGACCAAGAAAGCAGATGGAGACAAATATTTTGAATTGTCACTTTCTTCTACAAATTTGACTAGAGCTTGCCCAAAGCACAAGTTTACTATTAAAATACCTCCATTAACATCTTTATTTAAAAGATTTACCCTGAGTGGAAACATTCTTCTAAGAAAGCTTAATTGGGGAGCATGTATAAACCAATCCTGTATTTTCTTTAACAAGCAGTCATTCTAAAAACTTTTAGGATTTAATTTGATGCAGGTGTTAGAGTTTCTATGCTATTGACAATGATTCAAAGTTCTTTACAACATCACTTTTAAGAAAAAAGGTTAGTTTAGTATTGGTATTTCCCTAAAAACATCTGATCTGTTTTTCAACAATTCTGATATTAATATTTCAGCCCATAATTTCTTGGCAGTTCTTAAACTATGTAAATAGGAAGCTGCAGGAAAAGTGGGTGCAAACAAAATGAAAATCACCTCTAACTGGTAGCCACTTAATCCTTTCAGTAAATTCTAGAAACTCAAATAGAATTGGTGAAAAATACAGGGCACATATCTGTATTGCTTTAGGGAAATAGAGCTTTGGCAAAAGAATGCAATGATACAAGTGATATGTGAGTTGGCACTGGCTTTTCACGTATTATATTTATATAGAGATAGAAGAAATTGAATCCAGAGAGTGCGGAAGTAACAATTTCATGTCAAGATAACTGCAGAGGGGGAAGAAAGATCACTTTTTTGTATGTTTACTCTCCCTGTAAGATTCAGACTGCCAACGTTAAGCCTTATAGGCTAATCAGGTGGGTGAAAAACAAATGTGCTTTGCTGTGATAATATCTTTACAATTAAGCATATAAAAATATAGTATTATATCTATTGTGATTCATCCCTTTTCATTAGGAAAGGAAAAGACTTATTAGAAATTATTTTGATTCAGAGATTATTTTAAAATATTTTTATTTCAAAATATTTTTTAGAAAATAAACGTAAAATAAAGAGCTATATGACTCAATAGGTGCATATTTAGACATAATTCATGTGTTTAAAATTATTTCAAGATAGTAATATAATTGTTTCTATACTATTCTTAAACCAGTGTTAACAAAAGTAGAACTATTCATTCAAAATTGGAAAGAAAAATGTATTTTGATAATTTTTAAAATGTTGAATACTATTTATAATGACAGAGAGAATAAATTTATTATATTTAAAAATAAAAACATATTTTAGAGAACTATTTTAATTAAGAAAAATAAATTGATATAACCCACAACAGAAATTTACTATCTATAATTTCCATATGTTAAAGATGACATATAAAGCTTTTTAAAAATGGTTTTATAGAACTCAATTTATTCACATTGAAAAAAATTATGTATTTTATTTGAGAGTAAACATCTCCCTCTCCTGGAATTTTTATTAAATTCAGGAAACTAATTTTTTTTTTAAAAGCTTAACACTTTTAGTTCACCATGTAGATATGTGAAAACATTAATATGTAGTAAATATAACTCATTGTGGCTTTGCAATCCTATACAATATAGATTTAATTCATTTAATGTTTCATCCATTAGTCATAATTTTACTTTTTAATATTAAAATACTTAAAGCAACTAATTAAAAGAACGTTTCCTAACAATTGGAAGTATAATAAGTAATAACTCTGTTATTTTTATGTCTAGTATTGTGTATATTTTAACTTTTGTTCTTTCTTTTTTTTTTTTATTTTCACCAGAGGATATGTTTATTGATTTTAGAGAGAGAAAGAAAGGAAGAGAAAGAAAGAAACATCAATATGAGAGAGAAACATGAATCAGTTGTCTCTGACTGGGAATCAAATCTGTGACCTTTTGGTGTAGGGGTGATGCTACAACCAACTCAGAAGCCCGGCCAGGGCAACTTCTGTTTAGTTTTACGGTCTTATTGTATTCTTAAATTTTCTTTAAGTTATATTTATTTAGATAAACCTCATCCATTTCCATAGTACTCTTACTAAAACTCAGGTCACAATAAACAAATATAAAAGTTAATTTTTAAGAAAACTCAAAACAAAAATAATTAAAATCCTGAGCACTTTATTTCATTCTGCAATTCAAAATTTCAAGACATTTAAAGAACCTAATGCATAAAACGTAGCTTTGAGATCTAAGAGATTAACAGCTTTTGGAAGTTTTTTTTCTAACCAGAAGTTATATATATTAATATTAATAATATTAAAGAAACTTTAAAAAGAAAAAATCTAGAAAATAATTTCTAGAAGTTTAAAAATCATATATGATTAAGATTGACTTATTTGTTAATAAAATTTCAAATACAATTTGAAAAATTTTAAAAATCATTTTGGAAACAATATTGGTTGTCTCTATATTACAAATGCCACATGATAATTTTGATCAAATTCATAGGTTTTGTAAAAATATGTACATATATTCTTAACCAATAAAACAGTTAAAGATTATACAAACTGATACAAATATTCTAAATGTAATAGAAACTTAAAAATAACTTTTCTAATTATAAAACAAAAGTGGAATAAAATACATTGATTTTTTATGAAATTGGTTTTATAAAACTGTTAATAAATTATTTGTAATAATTCTTTCTAAAAAATACATTTATTGAGTTTAGAGAGAGAAGAAAGAAGAGACAGAGAAACTTCAGTGGAAGAGAGAAACATCAATTGGCTGCTTCCCATATGTGCCCTGAGCAGAGACCAAATTCACAACTTAGAGACATACCCTGACCAGGAAATAAATCCCCAACCTTTTGGGGTACTGCACCACATTCCATCCAACTGAGCCACATCAGCCAAGAGCATTTGTAATGAATGTTAATATCCTTTTATATTACCTGAAACATATTTCTTAAAAACTAATAAACTCCAGGTTACTGAACACATATTACGATTGAGTGATTTCATACCAGCAGGAGTGGCAACATATAGCAGAACTTCAGAATTTGTTGTGAATTCTTAAGTTTTTACTCTGATGCCATTAGGCTCACATATCTTTGAAAAAATAAAAAGCTTAGCAGCAGACACAGACATTAGGTGTTTTTTTATTCTGTCTTCTCAAAATTTATGTCTGTAATGAATTAGCAATGAATGGAATAAGACTGTAACTGTGTTCTAGAAGTGTTTACCTGTGTTTTGATAGAAGCTTCTCAATTCCTGAAGAGATGTCAACTCATGCCTATCAGTCAAACTGAACTCCTAAGGAGATAAAAAAGGTGTGTAAAAAAAAAGTTGAGATGAGCATCTTTTTGCAGTTCCATCACAAAATTAAAACCAGACACCAATTTTAGAATCAAAATAAATTTCATCCTCAAGCTGTCCCAGACCCAAAGACATCAAATATTTGCTGTATTCTGGAGATAAATATTTGATTTGTTTTTTTTTTTTTTTAATATTAGTATCATCTGCCAAATTATGTTCATATTTTGGACGTGTAGACATGACTGGACATCGTGCTTAAGACAGAAATCTGTAGCATTCTGGCATAATATATTCAGTGTTAACTGGGATCCATTTACTGGGATGCTTTCCCTTCCACAACGTAAGGGCTTGTCTCAGGTCCTAACTCTTAGTGCTTTCTCTTCACTTGCCATAGTGATGAAACCCTCCAGGATTGAATATTAAAAAGAAATAGCTGCTAAAGAGAAAGCTCCTCTCTCTTTAGAAGGGACAAGAGGGGCACACTGTCCCCAGTGCTCAGTGGAAGCCAGCATGGTCATAATTCCAAGATGGCGTCAAACTGGTGTAAGCCTCCCCCTGCCTCACAGACACCAAACGTGGAGCCAGCCACATTTCACAAAGTTTACTTTATTTTAAAAATAAAATATCTCATACATAAAAATATATATGAATTTTGATGAAAAGATAGTAGAGCAAATGTGTGTATACTCATAACACAAGTTAAGACATAAAATATTACCATCTCCTTGCATATTGCTCCAACTAGTTCTTCCCTGCTCTTCCCAAAAAAGATACACTTTATGTTAATTTTTTAAAAATTATTTTTATTTTCATTATGGTTTTACAATTCCACCTTAGGTGTACATAAACATATGACAGGGAGACATATTTTAAAATAATAACCTCTGGAAACTCATTCATATGTAATTCTGCAGATTATTTGCTGTCAACACTGTATATTTTTATTAATTAATATATATCATTTGTATTCCTTCATAGTAATAAATATTTCAGTTTTTTTCTATTTAAAATAATCTTGACTTGTAAAATTTTAAAAAATCTTTGTACATGTGTAAGATTAAATTCAAGATGATATTCTTTTCTAAGAAGTTGTGTCAATTTCTATTATAACCAAAAATGAATAAGATATCATGGGGTTCAGTATCAATGTTAAAAGTTTAAATTATCACATGCTTTAATTTTGATACTCTTGATTGCATGTGGAATAGCTTTTTGATATATCCTATATTTCACTAGTTCTCTTTTAGAACAGTTTTTCTTTTATAAACACACTAATTAAATGAAAGGTCTTAAGAAGCTTTAGGAATTTAAACTTTTTATTACCTAAAATACTTATGCCTTACTTTTTAATTAACATTCCAAGAGAGTTTCAATTTTATTGGCATTTTCAAAGAACAGATTAAATTTTGTTGTTCCTTTATACTGAGCTCTTTTATAATTTACTAATTTTATTCTCTATATTATTACTTTAACACTTGGGTTTAATTTGTTTTTTCTTTTCTAAATTTTGGAGATGAGTGTTTATTTCATTGGTTTCATCACATTACATTTGAAGCAAATATAATTAAAGCTATAAAAATTAAAGCAATAAGACATTAGCTACATTCCACACATTTTTAATTGCCTTATTTTCATTTTAATTTAAGTTAATATGTTTTCTAATTTTATCATTTTTTAACCATGGTATCTTAAATGCATATCCCAAATAAGTGGGGAAATTTAATAAAGTTTTTGTTATTGTTTTGTAGTTTGGCTCCAATAAGTATCCTTGAAATTCATTGAATTTTGATTCATGCTCTATTGCAATTAATTTAATTAGTTTTGAAAAATATTTTCTTTATATTTTGCAATAATGTATTTTATGGGTTCAATGTCAATTTAATTATGTTACTTTGATAAATTTAACTTTGTATTATTTTAATGACTTACTAATCTGTTAACAATATATTTTTTGTCAGTTACCAAAAATTATTTGTCAAAATTGTTCACTATAATTTGAAAAAACTTACTTATATCAGTTATATTAATTTTTACTTTATACATTTTGAAACTAGGTTAACAAGTAAATATAAATTTGTGTAATTTACCAGTTAGAAAAAAAAGTTTACTCTCAACCTAATAAGACACTTAGTTTCAGTTTTGCAAAGTTTAAAGCTTAAGCTTCTTAAGTTTTGATAATTTTTTATTTCTATTTATTCAAATATGACACATGTTTAAAGTAACTATATATTTTAAACCAACTATGCCTAAATAAATGTAAACCATAATCAATTGACACATTTTTTAGTTATTACATTATTGTATATCTAACTTGCTAAATATTTCTAATGCGTACCATATAGCTCATTGTAGTTAAAATAACTATGGTTGCATTAATGCAAAATTTTATTTTTCTTTTTGTTGTATGAAGTACTATATTGACAAAAGTCTCAATAGCAAAATTCATTGGAAGTAAATACAGAGAAAATATGTTAATTATTTGTCATCTGCAGCAATTTCAAGAAAGTTGAAATTCTCGGAGCAGAATGTATAAATGAATATATATACAGTGATATGCTTTCTGTAACAACTGGACCCTTGAAGTGAAGAAACTTAAAAAATTCAATATTCTTCTACTTTCATTTAATCAGTTTAACAAAATTCTTAAGCAGTCACAAGCCAGTATGTGTGTTAAATAGAATTACATCGCACCTAAGTTTTTTTCTAAATATTTATTTTTTAATTTAATTACTTAACTGATTCCCATCTCCTTCCTCAAACACTCACTTTGCTTTAGATATACATCCTGTCAAAATGCAAATAGAGCATGCTATAGACAGATGATTATGTCTCTCAAAGTTCCTATTTTGAAACACCATCCTTAATGTAATGGTATTTGAGGGTGGGGCATTGGAGGGTGAATAGGTCATAAAGGTGGATCTTTATGAATCAGTTGGTACCCTTCTTATAAAAAGTGTTTCAGAAAGCTCCCTCTTTTTTTATTTGTTTTTGCCCTGTGAGGAGAGAGAAAGAGGTCATCTGTGAACTAGAAAGTTGGCTCTCACCAGACCCTAAATCGGTTAGCATCTTGTACTTGAACTTCCCAGCCTCCACAATGGTGAGAAATCAAATTCTCTTCTTTATGTGCCTCCAGTATATGGTATTTTTGTTATAGCAGCCAAACAAAATAAGACAGGTTCTCAGCATACACATATCAATTACAAAATTTCACACATGGCATAGCATGCAAGCTTAAAATATGAGAAGATTGCAAATACTTGTAAGAAAAAAGAGAAAGTATATCAAGCTAGGGTCTTCCTATGTCAACACAAAGGTGAAAGGAAGATGAAAAAGGCAAATTAGGTGGAAACATTTTAGATAGAACTATGCATTTATTTGATCCCTCTGATTTAGATTATTTTTTTTGAAATGTTAAATCCTTTTTGATATTGAGTAATAAGTTTTTAGAGATTGACATGTCATTTTCAAGATGCTAACCAGAAATAGCACCTGTCAGATTTCATTCCTCTAGTGATTATGCTTAACCCAGCAGCTGGAAAGAAGTCTCTATTTTCAAAGTTTCTAATTACTTGGTGACAGTGTTATATTCAAATATTTAAAATTTTAAGGAAACAATGATAAACTGAGTTAATTAACAATACATTAACTCTGGCGCTTGGACTGATTTTGTCATTAAAATAACACTTTCAGCATGGTATACAAAGGATTAGATGAAATGTTTCAATTACTATTGTCAAACCTCATAAAAGAAATTTCCTGTAAAACAAAACTGGGTTGTCTATGTAATAAATCACGCAAAAGAAAAAATAAGTCAGTTTTAAATGCACTTAAAAACAAACTCATCATATGATGTAATAAAATTAAAATTGAATCCACATGATTAGAAAATTAAGTAATTAAATAATTACATTGCTCTATTAGTTAATAAATGTATTAGTCATTAATAACATTAGTAACCATAGTTGCAACCATGTGCTATATGAGGACATATGAGAAATTTGTGATGTCACCATGATCAATAGGGAACATCAGGCATTATTTTAACCCAAGATGATCAGAGATAGAAAGGAAGTGCTCTTATATTGTTGCTGATCATATTTCCTTTTCTAAGCATTTCGCTATCTCTACTGTCCTGTAAATAAGCGTGTATGTTTATAAACATGTAAGTAAAATTTAACATTTTCTTAAAACTTATAGGTACAATTGCATTGTTTCACCGTAGGTGAGCACATAGGGTAGATGCTAATATTTGATTACTTTAAAGTGAGGCAAATATTTGTAACTAGTTTATATAATATTAAACCAATAGAAATCTATCTTGATTTTCAGAAGTAAACTTTTAAACATTTCATCACTCTACTAACACATTGGACTGATCAAAGTACTGTGCTGGGTTTTGATTAAGTTGTCACAACATTTTTTATCTCTAATACAGAGAACTTTGAAAAGTTAGGTGTTTACCCTTTATCTATGAATTAATCTCTTCTTACAATATCTGACTTTGAGACTGCTATGCAATACACTTAGAATTACTCATTTAAGTGAAGAAAAGTAAGTGGAAAATAAATGAAACATAATTTAAACATAACACACTTTTGCAGAAACATTGGAATATTGTGATCATAAAGATGGAAATATAGGAGTATAGACTGAAAAGTTAAATAGGAAATATTTTACTTCAAGAACTTTTCTGTCATAAATACTATTTGCAATGTTATTTAAAAATAATTTCTGTATATACTCCTTAGACCAATGTATAAAATAACTTTTAAGAGCATCTTTATTTGTAAAATAAAAATAATTAGTATGTTCCTTATTTTACTGTAAAATCTGTTTAAAAAAAAGGTATTAATATCAGCTCATAGAATTTAGATATTTTAACACCAATATAAATTATCTTGCATCAAAGGATGCACCTTATTATATTATTTCAAAAACACAAACACCTGATTTTTCTGAATTATTTTAAATGTAGCTTTTATTTATAGTTTCCCCTGTAACATGGGTTATCTAAGAATCTAATTAGCATGAATAAAATTCATATCTACATAAGTTATAAATTATTATATCACAAAATAATTGGAGCATTTAAAGAAAATGTGCATGCTATGATATTTTCTTACATAATTTTATTTGATAAAATAGAAGACAATAAAACTGTCTTTCTATTCTAATGTACAATTATAGCATGTTTCTATCTCTGCTATGAACATCCTTTCTTTGACGGATTAAATTTTGGGGTGGAAAATATTGGGAAAAGTTAATATTTAAAAGAAATACCATTAAAAAAGAAAGATGTGATACAGTATACCTCACTTTTCATTATATTACGTTCTAGACCCCCCGCCCCCATGACAGGTGAAAGTCCCCAAAGTAGGAACCTTACATTTATTTTAGTATTTATATATTTTTTAAGGCTTTATAAACCCTTCCCACACACTTATAAACCATTCCCAGTCCCTTATTAACCTTTTCCACTCCCTTATCAACCTTTTCCACTCCCTTATCAACCTTTTCCACAGTTTTATAAACACTACTTATGTTCTTAAACATATTCTACACTCTTAAACCTACGTAACTTTAACAACATAAGTATACAGTACGGCAAAATCCGGCAATATAGCGAAAAATCCGCGATAAATAATCAAATATAATATTTTTAAAAAATTCCGTGATACAGTAAGGCCGCGATAAGTGAACTGCGATATAGAGAGGGACTACTGTACTCTTTTCTTTAGCTTCCGCAACCTTTTACCCAACTAGTTTTTTCTTTCCCCACTATCACTCATTAACTCTTCCATAAAGGTAAGTGCAACGTCTCTGGACTGGAAAGCATTGGCCTAATTCAGCGAAGTAGAAAGCAGATGTATGTTTGATGGGTGAATGAAATGGAAGTGAAATCTCTTGTCAAAGTGACACCCAGAGGCCATACTGTGTACATTTGGTCACTCGATCAATATTTGTTAACTGGTTGCTACACACTAAGCCCTCTATTAAGAACTGGAGTTTGTTAGACAGAAAACAAAGAAAAATATCTGCCTTTTTAAATCAAATTGCTTTGAAGAAAGATAGTATCAATCTAGTTTTTGTAGAGAAAAGAACAGAGAGCAAGACTAAAGCTGGGACACTTACCAGGCAGCTCTTAGAGTAGTTTTGGTGAGACAGTATAAGAAATTAGACAGTTGTAGAGTTAGTTTTGGAATAGTAATAAAAATTGGTTAGATGTGGTCTTTAGTCAAGCAAATGCAGAATAAGCAAGCTCATAAATATGTGCATAAATGTTTGGGATATAACCTGTAGGAGATAATCTCATTTAATTGCTAGAAAGCTATTATTAGAATTTATATGCAGTATATTATTTGAAAGTTCTTATAGAATATATGTATATTTAATTTCCCCCCTATGGTGGCAAATTTATTGGCACTATTTTCATAACCATTATCGTTTTTAAAAATACCACGGTAGATTTATTTTTTCTGGCATTTAAATAATTACATAGTCTAAATATACTTCTTTATAAAATTCATAGAAATAGTAGAAAAATATGGTGTCTTTTTTGACGTAAAATTGAGCTGAAAGTTGATCAATTACTCAAAGCCAAAGCAAAAATAATTTTTTAATTTCAGATAATCCTGAACTGAAGCAACAGCTCATTTAGGTATTGAGAAAAAAAGGGTGTTCCTGGGATTATTTACAAAAACAAACAAACAAAAAGCTTAGAAGTTTTAAAACTTAACTTGGGGTCTATATGCTACAAATAAATATTATACCCTCATGAACATGGATGGATACAAAGAGAGAGAGAGAGAGACATCTAACAATAAAGTTAAAAATAAATACTTGAAATAATATATAGTCAGAGACAAGTCTTCAGGAATTATTTTATAGAAAGTATATTATTATTATTATTGTTGTTATTAAAGTTAACTATTATAAGAATAGAACTAGAATCTACTCTCAAAGTTTTAGTAGGAAAACAAATCAAGCTCACACATATTGATGGCAAGCAAGATAATTTTGAAAAATGAAGAACAGAATTACTACCAAACACAAAATAAAATGTTAGAAATATACATGGATCTAAAAGTATTTGCAGAATCGATTCCTGAACTAGAAAACTAAATTATAAATTCCAGACACTCCACACATCCCATATCACCTAGAATTTAATAAAACTCTCCATTCTCTAGATCTGTGAGAATAAATGTTTGTTGTGTAAGTCACGCAATCTATGGTATTTAGTTATAGTAACTCAAGATGTTTTATTTATTCCATTTTATATGTACATACAATATTTATTTTGTACTTTTTATAATATTGATATCATGTAATTTATCTCTGATAATTGTATTTTTCGTTCTTTCAACATGTATTTATTACAAACATATAAGTTTTATTGTCTGGTGGAAACTGGTTTGCCTTAAAAAAATATCAAAAATTTTAAAGAAGAGCCCTGATTAACCTGATCAACATTGCTCAGTCGGCTGCCTGTTGTACTGGAAAACAGAAAAAAACAAAAGGTGATCAGTTCAATTTCCCAGTCAGGGCACATGCTTGGGTTGTGGGTTTGGACCCGGTTGGGCCTTGTACAAGAGGCAGTTGAGCAATGTTTCTTCTACACATTGATGTTTCTCTTCCTCTCTTCTTCCTCCCTTCCCCTATCTCTAAAGAGTTTTTTTTTAATATTTTTAAAAATTTAAAGAAGAAAAATCCATTATGAGTGTTCTAAGGAATTTCTTTTAAAAAAATGCATACTTTGTGTGGTTTATATAGTGGTTTGCATAGAGGATTAACAAATATCCAAGTTCTATACAGAATGGCAACATGATAAAAAATTGAAGTCAAGCATAATGGTTTCTAGGGAAAATTACTGTGGTTGGACTTAGGTGATAGTAATAAAGAAGATTAAAATTTAATATTAATACTACATATTTTGGATGTAGATGCAAATGTCCATAATTTCCCAGTCTATCTGACACTGGAGATAAGGAAATGATAATGAGTTGTAGGATTTTGTGTTGAACAACCAGATGAGTGGTAATGTAATTCACTGAAATCTGTAAGACTGGGTTAGGAACAAGTTTGAAAAGTGTTGAGTTTCACCTCTTAATTATAATTTTTTATTTATCTAACCAAGACTTAAGTGGAGGTGTCAATAAGGTTTATTTTTATAATATTTATATCATGTATTTATATACTTAATTGAAGATTTTTTTAAAGCTGAAAGCGGGTTATTTGTTTAAAATTATCAGAGTAACAATATCCCCTAAGGTCCACAAAATGGGTGAGATTACCTAGGAGAAAAAACAGATAAGGAATTCATGAGTTCCCAACAAAGACTCCTGTGATGCTCCAACATATAGTGATCAGTTGAGATAGAGCCATCAAAGTATGAGAAAGAATAGCTAAAGTATATATATATATATATGTGTGTGTGTGTGTGTGTGTGTGTAGATATATATTATATATATACTTTATATATATTATATATACTTTATATATATACTATTTATATATATATATATATATGTAAAAATAGATACAAGAGAGAAGAGAGCTTCAAAAAGTTGGAGAGATTAAATGTGTTGTGTGCTATCAACAGACTAAGATAATAACAAAGACATACTTGTTAGATTTTGTGTTAAGGGCATGATGCAGATAAAAACTGGAATAACTCCTGAGGACAGCCAACTGACCTGGAGTCTGCAAGATCCTTCCCCATGTGGGAAGGCCACCCTCCCCTCCACACCCCCACTCTTATTAGGGGTTTTTGGACCCAAGGGTAGGTAGGATGACGACCATGTCCTGCTTGAAGCAGCCAGAGAAACACGAGATCTTCAACCATTGTCCTTTATAAGATTATAAAGGGTCTTAAGTATGAGAGGGGGGAAATTGTTATTTTTTATTGTTATAAAAAGTTAATTAATTAATTTAAAAAATAAGGATATTGTAAAGGGTGAAGCCAAAGAACTTGTATGCACAACCCATAGACATGAACTAAGGGTGGTGGGATTGCTGGGGGAAGGGGGGGTACTGGGCAGAGGGGAGCAAAGGGGGGAAATTGGAACTATTATAACAACATAATCAATAAAATATATCAAAAGGAAAGAAAAAGAAACTGGAATAACTTGATAAAGATCGGCAATTGTAGGTCGTGAGGTCTTAAGGCCGCTCAAAAACGACTCAAAACAAAGAAAAATAATGGGAGACATGGAGTTAAGGTGCAGATTTTTATTTTGGAGATGGGAGATTTTTTACCATGTTCATATGCTAATGGAAATTATCAAAAGACAATAAAGACAGATGATGCAGAATGAACTGAACATACATAGAGGGAGAAGCAAGGTTTTTGAGATGATTAGAGAACACATAAGACAGAAAGTAAGCAGGAAACATACAACGAGTAACTTCTCTTATGTAACAGTAGAAAAGACAGGGCCTATAAATCCGGGTACGGACCAGTTTATAGATATTTTTGAGTGGAATGGTAAAGGCTTTTCTCTTTGATACATTGTAAGTGATTCAGTATGAGAATAGTGCTCCTGATGTAAAAAAAGACCCTATTAACTAAACACTTTATTGTGAGTTGTAGCTACAAACATACATACAAATGGTAATAACTTAATTTTAAAATATATATATAGGCTGAAATTTGAACTAACTTAACAATACTTTACACAGTCATGGCAGGATATAAGAAATCAACAAAATATAAACGTCAAAAATAAAAATGAACATTCATACATAGTGGTTGCACACACAATATAACCTATAATAGGCAGTATTTTGCAGTAATGTAACTTATACTTATAATGGATAGTATCTTGTTTTGCAAACCTGAAATCCATTTCTCTGTAGATTGTTAAGAAAGACAAATTTCTCATGGACAGATGAATATATTAAAAGTAAATTCTAAGATAAGTAAGGCTCAGAATATATGTCATTCGTGCATGACTTTAAAAAGATATTTATTGAAGTATTTGAACTCTCTTTGAATATTACATTATGCAAAAAATATGCCACATGGGCATTTTAAGTGGTAGTATAAAAATATGGATGAGAGTTGAAACAGTTAAAATAAAATTGGCTTAAATATACAGGAAGCTATATACTCTAAAGGTAAATGCAGCCCTGTGATTAATGACACAAGCCTGGAAATCAAATAGATCTCAATTCAAATAATGCAAATATCATCTGCTGCTGTGTCACCTTGGGCAAGTTTTTAAACCATCCTAGCTTTGCTGTACTAATTTGTAAGACGGGGATAACATCATCTGTCCTTTATGCAGTGGTAAAATGTGAATGCTTATCGCACAGCATCTACAATGAATAAATGCTGAGGAAAAGCATCTCACAGAGGTAGAAAGCAGAAACAGAAGTGCTATCAAATTGTTGTAAATCTGTTTCTAAACAGATTTTTAAGAGAGTGTACTGTTCACATAAATCCCACGGCCTTTGAGCAAAGCTGTACTGGCTGTCACAAGGATTGTATAAACGCAGAAATTGCAACAGCTCCTATATATGTCCTCTAAACAAAAATCCACATCTATTATGGAGGATTAAAACCTTATCAAAAGATAAAATAGTGCCGATATCTCTTTTATTCTTCTTCTGGGTTCTTCTATTGTTTTTTTATACTATAAATATGGGCACTCTAGACTTAAGCATAAAAGTAGAAAATTCTAGATTGTATATAAATGATAATAAGAACATTATTAGTTTGAACCTTTACTACTGTTGAAAGAATGCATATAACCCTGGATGGTATGGCTCATTTGGTTGAAGCATCATCTCATAATGGAAAGGTTGAAAGTTTGATTTTGGGTCAGGGCATATACCTGGGTTGAAGGTTTGATCTGTGGGCCAGGCATGGACAATCCATGGTCCCAGTGTGTACAAAGAGACAGACAACTGATGCTTCTCTGTCTTGCATCAGTGTGGATCCCTCTCCCTTCCTTTCTCTTGAAATCTATGAAAAGAATATCCTTGGGTGAGGATACAATAAAATTGTTATATGCAAATTTTAGAGTTCTGTGTATTTAAACAAAGCCCCTTAACTTAATTAGTTAAAAATAAAATGTCTAACAATATATGTTATGATTCTAGACAACCATTTAAAGCTACCTTGATTAGGTGAATTTAGGCAAAATTTTAGATATTCATTCTTTATACTCTGCAAAGAGTATGTTTGTGGATATACTCTCTGCATAATTATATAATTACTGGAGGTGCAGTAGTAAACAATAGATGTTAAGTTGTTTTTTTTTTGTTTGTTTGTTTGTTTTTGTTTATTCGTGGACTGATGTCAGAGTGGTCTCCACAACCTACAGTCTACATAAACATCAGTAGATTGATGTTTATCTCATGCTTAACAAATTCAGGACTCATCAACATTTGTCTTCACACAGGGCACACAGCCAACATCAGCTGAAATATAGGAGATCGGCTCTGCAGTGTCCTGCGGCCACTCCCTAGCCTGCCCCAATAGGTGTTAAGCGGTCACAAATTCCAGCAAGGATTTCGGTGACATTGGTAAATTGCCTACGGACAACTTGTTAGCAACCCTCCCAGGAGCATCTCCACATCCAGCGTTTCTGAAACAGGCTGCACCATTTCTATGCCACATAGAGGAAACCCATCTTCTTTCCTGAAGGAGGTAGAATTGGATTAAAAAGCTTCGGTGAATCTCTATTGATTTAGGGGATACTTGCCATCTTTACAATACTGGAACTTGAACATTGCAAATGTAATTAATTAATGCTTTTTTAAAAAGATTTTTTTAGGGCCATGTTAGAGTCACATCAATATTATCAGAAGGCACAGAGAGTTCCCATAAGCCCCTTGCCTTGTATAAGCACTAATGGAGTGATACATTTCAACGGGCCTCACCACAGGGATGCGTTTGTTACAACTGATGGACCTCCGTTAACATATCGTAATCACCCAAGTTCATCGTTGACCTTTGATGTTACTTTTAGTGTTGTACATGCTATGGATTTGGACAAATGAATGACATATCTCTCTCAATATGGTATCACACTAAATATTTTCACTGCCTACCCAAATCCTCTGTGTCTGTCCATTCACCTCTCTGTTCCTTAACCCTTGGGAACTATTTGGGTTGTTTTTACAACCACCATACTTTTATCTTTTCCAAAATATCATATAATTAGAATCAGTCCACATATAGCTTTTCTATATTGTCTTGTTTCACTTACTAACATATATTTAACTTTTCTCTGCGTCTTTTCATGGCTTGATAATTCATTTCTTCTTAGTGCTGAAGAACATTTTACTAGCTAGATGGACAGGTAAATTTTGCTCATAAATCTGTTTACATCAAATTGTTTACTTAATTTGTGATTATTTTGTAACTTTCACATCTTGTTTTCTTTCTCTAGAATTTTCTACAGTGAAAGGTTGTTGATGACTTACACTTTCAGTTTTTGTTTACATGTTATTGTATTTTATTCTCATTGATAAAAAATTGCTGTGTGTACAATTCAAAAATGATAATTATTTCTCATTTCTTAGAATATAAGATTCAACCTCTGTCTGACTTCATCTGTAGTTATGAACTGGTCAAATGTCATTGAAATCTGTTATGATATTTATTTATCTTCATCTATCTGGCTAGAAATATTCATGTCTTCCTTAAATTTTAGAATGTTTATAGGCAATTACGTTCAAATATCATTTAAATAAACTTACAGAGTTGCTAGAAACAATATAAATATTAGTGCTCACCACATTAAGGGAAGAAATAGAGAACTGGAGCAGATTTAATGCAACTAAACCTTTTCCCAAAGGTAAGACACAATAAATGATGCAATAGAAAATAAAATCACGTGAATTGTATGGAAGTCAATGGAGTGACCAAAGAAGATCCACAAATAGACGTGTTTTAACAGGGCATGCATATCAAGTCAGTGTGCTGAGAGTTGATAATAAAGTAGGGTTTTACTTATATTACCAACTCATCTGCTCTTTTGTTTTTAAAATGCACAGCAACTGTCACTAAGAAAAACAATGTCTGAAGAAGAAAATGAGGGTTTGATAGAATATCAATATATATCCTTAAAGGTGGGAAAGAGGAAGCAGTATACTATAGGAAGGAGCAATAAGCAGGACTTTATGAAAGATAGGATCATTCAACTGTGCTTCAGAAAAAAAGTTTGAAAGGTACTGGAGTGATCTGATGAATAATGGAATTTACAAACACATGTACATTGGTATTTGTGAAAAAGATGATAAATATTGACAAGCAAGTTTAAGTTGCAGTGAATCTTGACTCTAATGTGACACTTTTGCCAGAGTTAAAGTCAGCAACATAAGAGAACAAATGGAAAACAGGAAACAGAATCAAATCATGGAAGTCCATAACATGAGCTCTATTTATATCCACGTGTTAAGACATACATGTGGGTGTTAGCCATTTTTCTTCTTCTCAAGACAGCTCAGCTAAATGCTGAAGTATATTTCAATTGTTTTATTTAAAAATATGTAATGTAGTTTTTATTATTTATCTATGCTTGTTACTTAATAGTTACTGTTTTAACTATTCTAAGATGGAAAATCAGTAAAAATGTACTCATTTAGTATTCTTAGTTTAGCCAGTTATTCTTTCAGATTAGTTTAATTTACTCTCAATAATAATAATAATAATAGTAATAGTAATAATAATAATGAAATAGTTGTGCACCTTTTCTGATCAGTTTTACAATAATTATGTGCAAAAGGATTTAAGTATCATACTTTGTGAATACATATTAATAATAACTATCACAATTAAATTGATCCCACATAGTCATTTATCTTAAATGCCAAATTTAGAAAAAATAATTGCTGCACTTTATAAGCTGCCTTGCATTTAGAAGTATGTAATATTAGAATTGATAAGTAAAGTGATGAGGGTAAACACTGCCTCTACTCTTGTTAGGAAATAAAAATATATTGAAAGTTTCTAATTGTCAAAAATATCCATTTAGACCTGGCTGGTGTGGCTCAGTTGATCAAGCGCTGGCCTATGAACCAAAGGGTCACTGGTTCAATTCCCAGTCAGAGCACATGCCTGGGTTGTGGGCCGGGTCCCCATTTGGGGACACGCAAAAGGCAACCACAATTTGATGTTTCTCTCCCTCTCTTTCTCCCTCCCTTCTCCTCTCGATAAAAATAAATAAAAATAAATATTTTTAAAATATTCATGTATATGTAGTGCTACAATAAAATGTGACTAAGAGAATTATATTACACATTATTTCATCAATATTTTAATAATAAACAAATATGCACTTTTATTAACAGTAAGAAAACATAATATGAAAGAATACATTTAACTTATAATGTGGCAGTATCTCATCTACTTCTTTGGAATGGAAAGAGTGTATCATGTAAAATAAATATTGTCCTTTCCTTATGGGGAAGACCATGATCGATTTAATATTGATGCCATAAGATAATTCATTGGAAAACAGTCAGGAACTCTTTGTAATTAAGTAAGAATGCAGAAAGTGGTGTTTTATCAAAACTAGCTTCTGTATATTTGATATTCTTAAGTTTATGAAAATGAAATAGCATTATTCAGTAGTTTGGCAAACAGATGAATAAATAGCCTTTAGGCATGTTTTAATTTAATTGCTATTTTTATTTTATTATAATTTTTCCACGCTTTAAAAAAATTTTCTCAACAATATGAACTACTTGCAAAAGTAACACAAAATACTTAGGAATTAAATATAAAAATATATTCTATTTCACTAATTGATTTAACAGAATATGGTTCTACTAATTAGGAATGCTGATATATCAAGTTTACATTTTAAATAAATTTAGAGAAGTAGTGTTTTGTATAAGTCTTTTGCTGATTTGAACAGCATGCTTGAAAATATTATAGCAGAGTATTTAAGGCACATACTACTAATAATTACTGAGAAATGTGCACAATATAAGCAATTGTTTAAAAATAAAAAACACTATGCACTACCTGGAGGTATGAACTATGCTTATAATGTTATATAAAATATATTTATAATAAAATAATACATGCATATCTGTTAAATATTTAAGTACTTGACAAAGACCTTTATTATTTTTTTTTTATTTTAAATCGTTTAGCAGTTAGGATCCTTGTCTTGTCTTAGGATGGTTTGTAAGTGTTTCAAAATTTAATTTATAATACTTAAAATTACAGCATATGTAGAAAAGTTTCTAGTTTCTTGTTTGTTTTGTTAATTTAAATCAATTGAAGTAGTCCAAGGAAACTTTATATTCTTTTTGGAGGTGAAAGAATGCATTTGTTAACCAAACTGTCTAGTTTGTGAGCTTTTATTTGCTTATATTAACCAGCACTGGATATCAAAAATATTTTAAAAGTCATATTGACCCAATATTTTGATCAAGAGGAAAGAGAGAAAAATGCTGCTCCTGGAATCAACACTATCCCTCCTTTTAGTGTAGAACACCCAGTCACGTACCCAGTTACTAACATTTTCTGAGTCTCAATAGCACTCACTCTTCTATTAATTAGATTCAGTAAAAGCTATTTATTGGGACTAAACATAGAACATGCAATATCTATTTATTTCCTAGCATTTTCAGTCATTTCAGTTTTTCTTAGAAAACAGCTCCCTGAATATTTTCACTGAAATGAGTGGGCATTTTGTCAGACATCACTCTAGATTCCTTGAGATTAGTGAGAAATCAGCAACAGAAGGAAAGCCGGAAAATCCCCCAAGGACTTGGAGATTAAACAGCACACATAAATATTATATGGTTCAAAGAATAAAGGTTAAGAGAAATTTAAAAGTGTTTTTAATTAAATTAAAATGAATGATGTCACTTTGTATTTGGTAATATGTAGGAGTTCCAGCTGATAGCCTGAGATCAGCTCCCAGTGCACAGCAGCACCAACCACCACCCATGTGAATGGGCCATCTCAGTCACCCTGACCATTAAGTCCCAGAAATGGCAGGTGTTTCCAGATAACATCTGATTCTTTCTGACATCTGGTCCAAATACAGGAGCAACTCCAAAAAAATAATTTCCTGATCAGACATTCTTTAAATCCTCACAAATATTTTGGAGCAAAATTCAACAATTGTTTTAATTAACTAAAGTTCATGTTTCGTTACCAGAAGACTGCTTTATATATGGAAAGCAAAGAATAATTTAATATACAATGTTCAACAGGGCAGAGTGAACAAATAGAATTGTAGTGCTAACCTGACCCTGTTTCCTTTTTCCAGAACATACACACAGTTTCATATTCTAGTCCCTGTTACGCTGTTTACATGACTGAGTTCTGCCAATAGAATGTAGTATAAATAATGTATGCCACTCCACTTCTAAAGCACCCTTCTAAATATTCAAGCATCCATTAGATGGATTAAAAATGAGTTCTTGATCGTGTGGATTAGAACTTGTATTGGACTGTAGCATAAATGAGAAATGAACTTTTTTAAGTAATTGGTATTTGTAGATCATTTGTGACAGCAGCTAATATATCTCACTATAGTGAGCATAACTTTTGCTTAATATTTCCATTTCTGATCACAGAAAATATCTTAATTTATATGATAGTATTTAACAGCAATTGCAGTTCTGTCTTCTCACAGTGCTCTAAGAAGTCAATTTTTCTGAATTTATAAACTGATATTTGAAGATTGCCTTAATTTTATAGCATTATTCAAAGCTATGTCAAAAATGAAACGTGTGCCCTTTTTACAACTTGTACTAAAATATGCTCAAACTGTTCAGATGTTATTGTATAAAAACAAGGAGAAATGGCATGAAGCTGCACCTCCACATGCCCTTTATGTACTCAAAACAGCACTACACAACGCAGTCACATAATCAGGATATCCTGAGAAGAATTAAGAGGGCTGAAATCAGGCAAGCCCTTATCCCAGGGGAAGCACATACCACATCTGTGCGTCAGCTCAGTGTGAGCCTGTGACGACCTAGAACTCATCGTATTCAGTCTTGGTATGTAACGGAAGTGAGAAAAGAAGAGCCAGGCGCAGCAGTGTGGGGCTCTTGTCCAGCTGCTTTGGTGGCAGGTTCTTGACACCAGATCTTAGAAAGAATAATTTGGGTACAATGCTCCTAAACATGGTTGCATTCCATTAGATATTTCAAAAAATTCTGTGGGTTAACAAATATTTTTTAATGAATTATTATCCTGCTTAAACCAGATAGCACCTTAGAATATTGACTGCTATAGACAGTAGTAAATATGTTCATTTAAACCAACAGAAATAAAATAAGGTGGGCTTGAACCCCGGGACTGATTATTGTAGTGAAGAGCAAATTAAGCAGTAATGCATTTGGGAAAGAAAATCCATAGATATCCTGGAAAAAAAAAAAAGATAATATAATTTCTCCCCTAATTAGGTGAGAGAGAAGTATAAACACCTCCAGAAAACTTCATATCTTATAAAGTAAGAAGGCAAGTTAAAAGATATTTGAAAAACAAATGATGGATTGACTGCAAACAAAATATTGCAAGAACTAAGCAGAAATGAAGGTTTTAATGTTTCTTGAAACTTCCCCAATTCTTTAGAACTACATACATTTTGTTGACAACATTCAAAAGTGTGAATTTCCTTTACTATTATCCTGTTTACAATGAAGCTTGCAAGTCTTATTGGTAGAATTCATGACAAATAAATATAATTTTGATGATGACAATGAAATAATAATGGTAATAATGACAACAGGTAAAGGAGGAAAGGGAGGTGTAAGTAATTTATTTTAAAAACTTTGCTTTAGCCCTCACCAGTATGGCTCAGGTTGGGTGGCATCTGGCAAAGGGAAAGGTCCCCCGTTCAGCTCCCCGTCAGAGCACATGCCTGGGTTGCGGGTTCAGTTCCCGGCTGTGCGTCTTATGAGAGGCAAACGATGGATGTTTTTCTTACCCATTGATGTTTCTCACCTTCTCTTTCTCTCTCCCTTTCATTCTCTTTAAAAATATACAAATAATTTTTTTTTTAATTCCCATATTATATGTGATGTTTGGGAAGCTGTTTGAGGTCACCATTATGGAAGTAATATAAAGAATAATTATGAACAGCTTTATTGATAGAGTTTATATTATACAATTCACCAATTTATAGTACATGCTTCAATAAATTTTGTTACATTCACAAAGCTATGGAACTATCACCAAAATAAATTCTAGAATATTTTCATTCACTCAAAATAGAAAACATGCTCCAATTTGTTGTCATTCCCTCAACTCCTAGGCCTAGCCAACCATTAATGAAACTATGTTTCTATTTATTTGCTTACTCTGGACATCCCATATAAATAAGTTTATATTATATACACTTCACATATGTTTTCACACCTTAACCACATAACTTTTAGAAAAATATTATTTTTATACATTTTAGATTACGGTTGCACAATTTGCAAAAGCATGTAGTACAAAACGTCAAATATATTAAGATTATATTAATGCTACTGATACTGTAATGAGGTCATTTAATTGAATATGTCTAATTTTATTTAAAATGTTTTTAAAATAAATTTTGTCTCAGGGAGTTAACAGTACTAATATTTGACCAGTTTAATACTTTAGATAATGTGTTTGCACAGTTTTCTTAATGGATTGTGATCTCTTAAAAAGCCAGATACAATATCTTATTCAGACTTTTACTCCATATACCCAGAATTATGCTTGTTCAAAACAAACATTAAGTAAATGTTTATTGAAATGTTAAATATATTATTGTATATACCTAAAAGATATACTGTTAATCACATTTAGAAGCAGTGATTCTCATATGTTAAGTACATAGGCATATCTTGCTTTATTGCTTTTTGACTTATTAAACTTTACCAATATTGCATTTTTACTAATTGAAGGCTTGTGGCAACCTTACATTTGGCAATGCTTTGGTGACATTATTTCAATAGCATTTGCTCACCTTGTAGTTCTGTGTCATGTTTTGGTATATCTTGCAATGTTTTAATACTATCAACAGTCTAATTTTTTTGTTATTATATTTGTTATGATGATAGGTGATCAGTGATCTTTGATGCTACTACTGTAATGGTTTTTGTGTGCCACAAACCATACCCATATAAGAAGATGAACTTAATTGGTAAATGTGTTCACTTCACCAACAAATAGTCCTATGGAAAGGACCTATTTAGCAACTGAAGAAAAATCACCCATAATAAGCAAGTTAATAATTTCAAAGATATTCCAGAAAATCATTATCTTTAAAAAGGCAACATACTTAGAATATTCCAGTTTGAAGGGAAAAAAAAGCATTCTTCTTTTTTGAACAAAACCCATATATATGAAAAATAACATAATAATGGATAACTCCATGCCCAGCTCCCCAACTCTTATAATAGTTATTTGAAAACCCAGACTGAAAAGGCATTACTTAAGGAAGCAATTGAAAGCTTCATTGATGGGATGTATGTAATTGAATGTCTTCATAGAGGTCTTTAAAAAGCAAAGGAGTGGATCGTATCTCTGAAACAAGAATAACTGATATTAAATAAGAACCTGGAGTTACCAAAAAGAAATAATAGGGCATGTAGGAAATAACATGAAAATTGTTAAAACAAGTTAAATGATAATTTGAATGACTAACTAGAGTAAGCAGAAAAGATAATTTTTGTTGGAAAATTGGGTTAAGGATTTCTTTCTTAACAAGCACTGACAGATAAAAATATTTTAAAAATACTTTAAAAAGTGACATACAGAAACAGATTATGAAGATACAATCTTCCATTTAATGAGGATTTGGAAAAAGAAAATTGACACAAAGGAGTCACACGGGTAGAAAATATCGCTACATGCAGATAAAAAATAAAAATCCATTATTCCCAATGAAATTGCTGAATTACATAGGCAAACTTACTTATTTTTTTAAAAAAAGTATATACGTTCTACTGAACTCTATAATATCAAGGTGAAAGAGGAAATCTGAATATGACAGCTAGAAAGAACTTTTAAAATGAGCTTGTATTTAAATATGTATTTTATTTAAATAAAGGTTTGGAGACAGAGACTGAGTGACGTCAGCCGCGCTTCGGCTCCTCGTCCACTCCAAGGAAGCGGTGTCTGTCACTTTTTGTCCGGTCTCTGCTAGCCCTACCCGGCCTCAGAGCCCTGCGGTGCCCAGTAGGTTGCTGGAGAGGTACCTTCTGAAGGTCCCCAATGGACCAGGGAAACCTTCCACAGCATCCAGGCCCAGGTCCGACGGCCCCGTATCCACCTGACCAATGGGACCCGACGTCTATCCTCCAGGGCCCGACGGAAGGGGTACCCTTACCGAGGATGCTCACAGTATGGCTGGCAAGGCGGACCTCAGGAGCCTCCCAAGCCACAGAGTGTGTGCTGGAAGACCAAAGGAGGGAAGCCCTGGGCTCACCGGGCTGCCCTCCGCTGTCGCGGTCTCTGGGACATGCTCCCTGAGCAGGCCTGCCCTGCTGTCCCTCCGGCTCTGTGTGCCTGTCCCCGTCACTTCGGACTGCTGCAATAAATGACTAGCTCTGCACCGACGCTTCTGCCTTCTACACGGAGGGATTCTGTACGAGCGGGGGTTGCTGCTGTTAATTCAGTGACTTCATCTTGCTAATGTTCAAAATCCATTTCCTATCGGCCTTTAACAAACGTGATAATTGCCTTTCCTACTTATTTTTGGCCAAAAGCTTAGTTATAATACATATTTATAATTTTTAAATTATACATTCAAGGTAGTAGCATAATGTAATGTACAACTGAATTCTCTGCTAATACCCTATATGTTTCAATAAATTTGTCTAAACCTCTCTCTATATATTTTTAAGTACCTTATGGTGAGTAATCTTGGATGGAGAAAGACACATGCTGTATTAACTAACTTTATAAAACTACAAAAGTAGAAATGCATTTAAAACAATTTATATGTATGTATATACATGATAAAGGATACGTACAACATGATAGGCACACATTTAAGGAGAGTGTTTGTCTTTGGAGAAAAAAGAGAGAAATATATATATATATTAGAGAGAAACAGACTATTTTTATAATGGGACTGATTTCACTGTTCATTGATGAAATGGTAGGTTTAACATGTCTGTTTTAGTATTTTTTTCAAAGTTTACATAAATACAAAGTATAATATTTCATACTTATCCACCATTACATAACAAAATTAAAAATAAAACACATATAAACAGAATCAATATATTCTTTCAGTAGAATTTTTTTTAATTTTTATCTGTAACTTCAAAGGGTAGATGTTACTAGAGAATCAAAAAGAAGTTTTAAATGACATACAGCATATGCAGAAAATAAATTTATGGGCCCTGGATTAAAACAGCGTGCCATTTATTATTCTGCTAACTAAACATCTATGATATTTACCATGATATTTAAAATATGTTTTCACTTCCTTAATAAAAAATAGGGTCATGAGGAAATGTGATGGAACTAGATTTATGACAGAAGGAAGAGTACTGATATATGAGGGAAAGGCTATTGGAGTCTATATTATACCCTATACCCTGCAGTCATTAAATACTTGGAGTCCCAGTTTCCTTACCTATATAAAAGTAGAAGGTTGATAATCACTAATGTTTCTTCCAGTTGTATGATCCTTGATTTCAATACATGGAAAATTTAATATGAGAATTGTGGATCACAAGCTATGAATTGTTTTGTTTTTTCAGTCAAAACAGGTTTATCTGGATTTATGTTCTTATACATTTACTACTCTAAAATGTTATGCATGCAGAATTTATAAAGGTAAAAATATTTCAAAAAGTTTGCTGTATATCTCTAGAGATTATAAGTAAATGTAGTGCCCTGAATGTCAATTTGTTGTTCAATTTTTTTTACTTAGTACCAAGTATATCTATATTTTCTATTTCAATTTTTTAAAGTTGCCATTCCTTCTCTCTGGAAATCTGATGAAGTTATTTTCTAAATCTTCTTTTGAGTTCTTAATTAAGTTTAAAATAAAATATATTTCCCATAAAACATGACATTTCTTATTTTGAAACATGTGAAAAACAAAGTTTTAATAAAATAAAAGAAAATGTGCAAAATTATACATAATATCTATATCAGATTATTTGTGTATTTGTGTTTGTATCTTCCAAATTATGTTTAGGAATCATTTATGATACTAATTCATATTCTATGTTGCTAATCAAAAAAGAAAAAGAAGCAATATTTTTTTCTAAAATTTCTATGTTAAATGGTTAGTTGATTACTTTTAAATTGTAATGGTTTAAAATAGATTCGATTTCTCTTAGTAATGTGTGTCTTACTTTTTTGTCTAATTTCTTTAAAATACCTTTTGATTTTCATTCCCCTACTTTCAATTTACATTACCAACGCAGAGTGAGGCAGATTGGTAGCAGTCCTGTTTGAAACCAAAAGTGACAATTTGTGAATACCTCATAGTTCAGTTAAAGGAACTGAAGCCATTGATTGCATGTTGTTGACCAACTGCCATTTCTCTATATTTAACCTAATATCAATATCAAGTTTTGACTGTCAGTAAAATATATGTTTTAATTCAGTTCAATTGTATTGATTATATATTGTAATGAAATCATCATCCTTATGATTACATCATCTCTTAATGGTTCAGAGTCAGGTTGGTTTCATTCTATACATTTATATTTTGCAGTGTAGGCAGCAATTATAATTCTAGGTATACAAAATAAATATTGTAAAAGAGCAATCCTAAGTTTTATATGAACTGCTGAAAAATTGCATTTTAAAAACTTGCTCTGGAATATTTTAATTTAGAGATGTGTTTATGTAATTTTCAAATCTACATGGAATTATAGTGAATAATTATAATGTGTTTAGTAATAAATAATTTGTTCATTTGTGTAATAGTAAATGTGGTATAAAATAACAAATAATAGAAGAAACAAGCTAGAAAGCCAGAGAAAAACAGTGCATTTTGATTCACTAATGCAATAAATATCATAAATTGTGCTTTCTTGGATTTATTCATCATAATCCTTCAATCCTCACAATTATGCATAATTTAAGCTCCTTTGTTGATTGTAGTTTTTACTCTCACCTGTTTGGTCCCAGCTTCTGTAAGTGGATTGGACAAAACACAAACATGTACACATGCACACACATACATGAAAATATACATATTTTATTATCTATACATTTACGCTAGTGATCTGGAATAATCATTACATTGCTCACATTATTTGGTGAATCATGAACTAATGAAATCATAAGATGGATAAATAAGACTTTTTAAAATATATTTTTCAAATACCTGCATCTTTATTTGTTTTCATTTTTATTAGGACATTAAGCTACTGCATGTTATATTTAAATGAAAATGAGATTAATATTCTTTGGAAAAAGTTTTAATGAAGACATTTTTGGCATAAATAACTGATATTTTATGATCTAAAAAATGTACATTCTAGAAATTTTTACCAAATATTGTACTGGGTTGTATTTGTTGTTTAAAGTGATGTGATTTCAAATCCTATTCAGGGATTACTTCTAGCAACTGTTTTAGCTGTGTTACTTTGATACAACTTCCAAGGAAATAGAAATTGTTTTCCTCCTGATTCCCCCACGGAGTCTTTGGCAGACAACATGAGCCCTATAATCTGCTATAAAGCAATATTGTATAAATGATGTTTGCCTGCATACATTTTTTATGGCCATTGGAGGCTTTGATTCTGCAAGGAACCCATTTCCCTTTTACCCTGGGATCTTTCTTCGTTATGATTAAACAAAGGCCTTCTCAGGAGCACAGCTGAGATAAAAGGATTTGTTGGGCCTCCGTCACACCACGCAGGTGATGACAGATCCTCATCTATTTCAGGAACAAACTTCTAACTAGCCACAGGTGATTTCCTTTCCATGCTGAATGGCACAGCAGATACTGTGCTTCCCACAACAGCAATTTCTAGCTTTTTTTTTTCTTTCCTTTTTTATTATTGTTCTTTTATAGTTGTCCCAATTTTTCCCCTGTTGTTCTCCGCTGCTTCACCACCTCTCCTCCCACAGCCCATCCCCACCCAGTTGTCCGTGTCCATGGGTCATTCATACATGTTCCTTGACTAGACCCTTCCCCATCTTTCCCCCTTTCTCTCCCTCTCCCCTCCCCTCTGGTCACTGTCAATCTGTTCCTTGCTTCCATGCATCTGATTCTATTTTGTTCATTTGCTTGTTTTGTTCATTAGGTTTCTTTTATAGGTGAGATCATATGGGATATTTGTCTTTCACTTCTAGCTTATTATTTCACTCCACGACAGAAAAACAAGTAAAAGCTTAAGATTTTAAAATATAAGCTGACTCATTTTTTTAAAAGGAAGGTCAAATAGTTCTCTTTATCTTCAAAGTGTGTTTCGAGAAGCATACTAAACTATATTATTGATTTTATGAAGAAATTTGAATGGCTTACTCATAGATATTATGAAAATAGAAATGGATAAAGATGATATAGATAGTTGGATGGGTAGATATAGGTATAGAGTGGCAGATGCAAAGTAATGTACAGCTAGTGGGTACAATATTAGAAAGAAGAGTTTCTAAACTTTATTAGAATATCAATCAACCTATTCCATATACAGCAAACACTATTGCTGCAGCAATATTTCAGACAGAAAAAGAAAAACTTTCTAAATTAATTTATGTAGGATTCAATAAATCCTATGTTCACTCAAGATCCCAAAAGAACATAAAAATAATTATATTTTAGTATTCAACATCAGCACCCTCAAAATGTACTTGATTCGCAGAATGCCAGGCATGCTTCTGCAGTTTTGCACACATTCTGACATGTATTCTTCTTCACAGCTCTTCAAGGCAGGAGCAAACAGAGGGCAGAGGTGTTCAATAAGCAGCCAATGGTCACAAAGCTGGGGTACGTGATTTGTAACAAAACATCATGTTGTTGCCTTGTGAACAAGAGCAACACTCATGATTTATATCTTGGCAGTTCTGTGGCTGGGTTTGGTTATCAAAGTCTTACGTTGCATCTAATAACATGAAATTTTGTTCTCAAATTCTGTCTATTAGAACATTAATTCTAAGTGATACCAATAGGTAGTACATACTCAGAAAACTTGAGTAGCATTGTATTAAAGAAAGTTAAACATGTTTCTTTATTAGAGGAAGTATCTAAGATATTCAATTACTAATATGTGTTGTGATTCACAGAAAGCAACATGTATGCCTATTGACCTATCAACTGGTAGCTCATTTGAAGTCTTCCTCTAAGTATATTGAAACAAACATACCAGCAAAATACCTTGTTACCCAAACATTAGTGTAGTCCACTTTCTTAATATCTCAATCAATAATTGAACATGGACTCCAGATTTCTTACGCCTGAAGCCTACCCCAGCTCCCCTAGAAGGGCTCTTCGCAGAATATGACAGCGGAGCAACAGTGATATCACCATAAGTGAACTTGACGTGGATAGCTTTGATGAATGTATCTCGCCCACATACAAGACTGGGCCATCACTGCACAGGGAATATGGTAGCACATCTTCAATTGATAAGCAGGGAACGTCCGGAGAGAGCTTCTTCGACTTGTTAAAGGGCTACAAAGATGACAAATCGGATCGAGGTCCGACTCCAACCAAGCTCAGTGACTTTCTCATCGCCGGTGGGGGCAAAGGTTCTGGTTTCTCATTGGATGTTATAGATGGACCCATCTCACAGAGAGAGAACCTCAGGCTCTTTAAGGAAAGGGAAAAACCACTCAAGCGACGGTCCAAGTCTGAAACTGGAGACTCATCCATTTTTCGTAAATTACGCAATGCCAAAGGTGATGAGCTTGGGAAATCATCGGATCTTGAAGATAACCGGTCAGAAGACTCCATCAGACCCTGGACGTGTCCAAAGTGCTTTGCCCACTACGATGTCCAGAGTATATTATTTGACTTGAACGAGGCGATTATGAACAGGCACAATGTTATTAAGAGGAGAAACACCACCACAGGGGCTTCAGCAGCTGCCGTAGCGGCCTTGGTTTCAGGACCATTGTCTCACTCAACCAGTTTCAGCTCCCCAGTGGGCAGCACAGAGGACCTGAACGCCAAAGGAAGCCTCGGCTTGGACCAGGGAGACGATAAAAGCAATGACCTTGTAATGAGCTGCCCGTATTTTCGGAATGAGATAGGTGGGGAAGGCGAAAGGAAGATCAGCCTGTCGAAATCAAATCCGGGTTCCTTTGGCGGGTGCGACAGTGCCTCCTTTGAATCTGCGCTCAGTTCCCATTGCACAAATGCAGGGGTGGCCGTGCTCGAAGTGCCCAAGGAGAGCTTGGTGTTGCACCTGGATCGAGTGAAACGGTACATTGTGGAACACGTGGACCTCGGCGCTTACTATTACAGGAAATTCTTCTATCAGAAGGAACACTGGAACTATTTTGGGGCTGATGAGAATCTTGGCCCAGTGGCTGTAAGCATTCGGAGGGAAAAACCAGAAGAAATGAAAGAAAATGGATCTCCTTACAACTACCGAATAATATTTAGAACTAGTGAGCTCATGACACTGAGAGGCTCGGTCCTGGAGGATGCCGTTCCCTCCACGGCGAAGCACTCGACAGCCAGAGGGCTGCCCCTGAAAGAAGTGCTAGAGCATGTGGTTCCCGAGCTCAATGTCCAGTGCCTACGCTTGGCCTTCAACACTCCTAAAGTCACAGAGCAGCTCGTGAAACTGGATGAGCAGGGGCTGCGAAGAGAGGGGGGGGTCTGCTGCATGGGCAACAGCAGACCCTCCATATCACCCTGCCCAGGCTCTGTAGCTTCAGCTTCACTGGAGAGGACACTCCAGCGTCATCGCAAGATGTCGATTCAACACGGGAGGAGACAGATACCGTGTCACTCCCGAGTCGGACTGCACAGCCATTCTCGGCGGTGCAGATAGACTCTTAAGAAGCTACACCATCGTCTCTCGAGACGGACAGCTGCTGACACGACTTTCTGTGGTGATCAGTTTAACTCTCCAGAACAGATCACCCCAACAAGGTTAGAGACATTCGATATTTGTAAATGCGGGGTGTGCACTGCAATTTCTGACAGCTGAGTTGGGGGAAAAAAAAACACAGGAAAGTCTCTGGCAGGTGATTACTAGAAGTGAAGATATGGAATTTTAAGATTTGGAAGTTTATTTCTTTCATGCCTTTCATTGCCAAATAATCACTGAGAAGTTTTTGTGTACCAAAAAGCACACCAGTCTCATTTTGATGAGAGCAATCATTTTTTAGTCCTCATGACAATAAGTAAAATTACGTCCATGCTTATAGATAAGCAAACACAGGCTTATAGAGGTTAGATAATGTGCCAAAGTCATTAAACTAATGAATAGCTGAGTTGAGAGCTATGTCATGGTAGTCTAATGTCAGGCTTCTGCTCATACCATGACATGTGCTAGCATACATATTCCTGAGCCTCACATTAAAGCTCACAGTGAAAAGTACACTTAAACAATTTTAGGGAGATTGACTATCTGTTAGAACATTGGAAGACATGTATTTGGAAGAGGATAAAAGCATGTGAAAAAAAATACCTGAAATATTTTACTTGCCTCAATATAAGATCTAAACCCACATTTAACATTTCTGAAATATGGATGTATATTGCAAATGAGAGTATGACCCAGTCTAATTGACATATTTCCATTTTCTGGATGATATACAGTCCGTAAGTGTGTTTCTATTGATGACATACGATCAAAACTGAAGAACAATATAAACAACTAGACATGTCATTGTACAGTAAAAATGCGGTGAGCTTGCACGAGATGATATCATGCTGATTAGAAGTAGAAATGTAAGGACCAAATAAAACTTTATTTTGGACCCTGTGAATATGCATGAAATGTTATGTCTTTTAAATGTAATATAATCTCTGTAGTTTTTACGGGTTTATTTATTGGTACAGATAACTAAATGTTAATTATTTTTTAATTATCCATGTTTCTAAAAAGGCATATAAGTATTCTGCTCAAGTTTAATTTACTGAATATTTAAAAAGTTAAGAAGCAAAGTAAAACAAAACTAGATAATATTTGGTATCTAGATTTTGGATTTAAAAAATTAGCTTTATGTTTATAATCTATGGCAAGTATATATATCAAGAGCTAAATTGATTTTAAAATGCAATGAGTTCATAAATTACTGTGTAATAGCCTCATGAAGAACAGGATGTAAATTTCTATTTAAGTGAAAATAAAATAAAGACATTTCTGGTTTTTAAAGTTATCTAAAATTATACTTTAATGATTTATTTACCTCATATCCATTTTGTTTAATAGTAGTGTCCTCCAGGATTTAAATTTTGCATAAAGGTATAACAGTTAATTATAATTACCAATGTTGATAGTAGAATCCCATAAGAAGACATTAAAAATTTTATAAGCTTCTGTTTTATGGTAATGCATATCTTTACTATCACAAAGCATACAGTTATTTGTTTTTGTGTCACGCTCTTAGAATGTTAAATCTTATTGTAATGATGGAAATATGTTATTATAAATTAAGCTCAACCTTATAGTGTACAAAATTAAGAGTGAACTCTGAGATAAACTATAGACTTCAGGTGATTATAGTGTGTCATTGGAGATTTAGGTGACTATAATGTGTCATCCTTGGTGGCAAATGTACTACCTTGGCAAGTAATGTCAACAATGGGGGAGGCTCTGCTGGTGTAGGGCTGGAGGTGCATGGAAACCTCTGTAGCTTCCTCTCATTTTTATTCTTTTTGCAAAATTAAAATTGCTTCTAAAACATAGTCTTTAAAAAGAAAAAATATCAAAAACTTCAATTCCACAGCATGGTTTATATGTCCATACATGCCATCTTCCTTTCGAAGGATTGGAATGGTGAAAATCTCTCAAAACAAAGCAGAATTCCATCAGTTTAGTCCGTAAATCTATTTATCTCTTAATGTCTTGAACCAGCAGTTTTTGATTGTTTGCTCCCTTTACTATTCTTCATAAGAGAAACTTGAAGGGTTATAAGGATCTGCAGTTGCATGACCTGAGGGAATTCATGTATAAATCTCACATTTATACACAAAACAATAAGTGTTTATTGCAAATATCATATATCCATTTTAGATTCTATATTAAATATGGTTATATTTCTAAAAATTGCCCTGGCTGGTTTAGCTCAGTGGATTGAGCGTCGGCCTGCGAGCTAAGTGTCGCTGGTTCGATCTTCCAGTCAGGGTACATCAGAGAAGGAAAACTCTGACTCCAAAAAACCTCCGCTGCCTTGCGGCATACCTCTTCAGGGGAAAGGCTAAGGGAGTAAACCCCGACAGAAAATCCGGAGCCGGAGTCCCTAAGGCGGTTTGACGTTGTAGTCAACACCGGCAACTCCTGCGGCGCACCTGAACCCAAGCTGTATCGACTCCGTCTTTCCCTTGGACCCTTCAGCTGCGAAGAGAGGGGGGGTCTGCTGCGTGGGCAACAGCAGACCCTCCATATTACCCTGCCCAGGCTCTGTAGCTTCAGCGTCATCGCAAGATGTCGATTCAACACGGGAGGAGACAGATACCATGTCACTCCCGAGTCGGACTGCACAGCCATTCTTGGCGGTGCAGATAGACTCTGAAGAAGCTACACCATCGTCTCTCGAGACGGACGGCTGCCGACGACGATTTCTAAAAAACACATTAAAATTTCACTATATATGAACTCTCACAGAAAAAGATATATAGCCAATAATTAGTGAAGTTGGAATGCTGATGTGAATATCAATTAGCTGACATTAATTGTTATATCTATAAACAAAACCCAGCACATTCATACATCATAAAAACAACTAATACATTTTGAGTCCCTACTATATCCCAGATATTTAGTTATTATTCTAAGATCATATAATATCTAACATTCCTTGGATCTCAAACTAGTATTTTTGTTTGTTTCCATTGCATTGTGCAATGTTGTGAGTGAACCTAAAAGAGAAACTTTTGATCAAACAGCATTTTATAGCCTATGAAATAGAGTGGAAAATTAGAATAGTTTTATAAATAAAATTAATAATCTTAGATTTTTTGCTCATCTTTGAAGGTATGTCTCTGCTATTCCAGTCATGGTAATCTTAGCCAAACTTTCTGAGAAACACTGCCAAAAATGGCTAACCAATTTCCCTAAGTAACCGTGAAAAGGAAGGTTTTGGAATAGTTTTTAAGTTTTATTTTTATCCCTGTTTTTCTCAAAATCTGCTTCTTAATTACATTTGTTTATCTTCCTTTGTGACATTCAGTTACATTTTCTGTTATTATCTCTAGTCATGGATTTCTAGCATTTATTTTGACTGATCTCTCAATCTTGTCTAAAATTCAAATTATACTTTGATTTTCATTTGAATTTTATGAATATTACTCTCTCAGGAGAATTTATTCTTGCTTTAAAACTTTTTTCTTTTAAGTGTCAACTTTAGTAATTCTTTACTTCCCCACAATTACTAATCAGGTCAATTTATACCACACAATACTTTCTAAGTGTAAGTACATGCTTAAATGCATGTGCCTTGTAAGGAATCATCACTTGAAAATAAGGTTTTCTTTCCAGCTGTTAAATTAACCAAACAAGATGACCATTACACTGAGGTGGGTCTAACATACTGGCAGCCTATATAAGCAAACCAATATCTAAGCCCATAAATGCCTCATGGTTACCAAGTCAAAACCTAAGGGCAACCAAGCACTAAAAACGTAGTTGGCTTTAAGCTGTAGCCAACGAATGATTTCCCTACTAGCCTTATGCTTTTTTTCCATAATCATCTATCCCCACAGTTCCTCTTGGCGGAGCTCTCCTCCCACTTGTCATCTGATGCTGCCCTACTCAAACAGATTATTTGCTCAAAGAATCTCTAAAATTGTAATGAGCCTCAGTTTGTCTTTATACACTGTATTTTGTGAACATTGCAAAAGAAGAGTTGATTTTCTAAATAAAATCTGGGACGTTATATTGTTATTTAAAAGCTTTAAACTTGTTTTATAATTTATTCTAATAAAATGCTACATGATGCATACTGTTATTAAAATATGCTTGTACTTTGCTTAACAAACATTTTCTTAATGTTTTAAACATGTACCAGAATTTTTCAAATAATACATATCTCCCTATGTTGTGTAGTTCTTTTAGGTGAAGGTAGGAAAATACAGACTAAAGGGACTTTAACAAGATATTGGATATTTGAAGTAATTTATTTGAGCCCTAATTTCCTCTTTTTTAGAATATTTATATGGTCTAAAATTCTTATTTTACTTGAAGTCTTAAATATTATTTTGATCATAGGCCACTTAAAAGATGAACAACTTTTATGAGTCCTAAAGAAAATGTATTTTTTAAATGATACAGCCCTTTTTTTTTTAACATTTCATTTATTTATTTTTAGAGACAGGGGAAGGAGGGGAGAAAGACAAGGAGAGAAATATCAACGTGCTGTTTCCTCTTGCATTCCCCCAACTGGGGACCTGGCCCGAAACCCAGAAATGTGCCCTGACTGGGAATTGAACCAACGACCCTTTGGTTCAGAGGCTGACACTCAATCCATTGAGCCACACCAGCCAGGGCAAGAAAATTTATTTTTCATGGAACTTTTAAAAATTAAGATCATGGCATAATTGACAGCACGTTTACATCGGCTGTCAAGGTGACTAAACAAAAATTCTGAATTATTAATCATCAGACTCAAACAGATGTGAAAACTAAAAACCGAAGAGTTTAAGCGACTTGCCCAATGCAACAGAACTAGACAATGGAGCACGTGAAAACCCAAAACTATGTCCCTTGTCTTTGTACTCAGCAACAAATACTTACTTTTAGAGTCATGAAATAGTATATCCTCTGCTTTGTCTTTGGGAGGCAAACCTTTCATTTCTCTTATATGATGTAAAGTGAAAATAGCACTCACTTCTTAAAACTTGCAGAAAGTCCCTAGAGTTAAGCCTTCCGAGTAAAGGCTAAAAAACAAAAATGCACCGGGTGAACCTACATATTACTTAGAAAAACTTAGGGAAGAAACTGTGAAGAACGCACAAAAGTATGTTTTTTGGAGCATTGTAAATAAAACTTAAAATGTTTAAAATGTTCTCAAAAATGAATAGTCATCTCTAATTCAAGAAAATTCTGGAACAATAAATGAAAAGCAAGTAAATGGAAATGCAAAGTCAATTTATGTAGAGCTTCCCGTAGCCAGGAAGTCGTCCACCTTCATGTGGACCAGGCTGAAAGGCAGGCGGAGGAATGGAAAGGCTTCTTAGGGGTGAAAGATTTCCATTTCACTCTGATGGCATCAGGAAGCTGTGGCCGTGGCTAAGCAGGAGCGGAGAGTCCTCTGTGACTGATTAGGGGTGTGTGTTTGGCTTGCTCTGGTTGGTCCTAAAGTGGAAGTACAAACAAAATTAGGGACCCTGTTACTAATGAACAATTATGTTAAAGAAGTTACTGTTTAGAGGAGAAACAAGATGGCGGAGGAGTAAGTGGAAGCTACACTAACTTCCTCCTAGAACTAGTCTGGATTTACAATGTAATTTTGGAGAAATCATCTGGAATAACGAACCGAACACCAGCTGGAGAGAAGTCTTATAACCACGGAGAGACAGAAAAGGCCGCTACATCACAACGTGACCGGTAGGGAGTGCGGAGACGTGGAAGGGCTGGCTGGGCTCCCACGGGTGGCAGCTGAAGGGGCTGAGAAACAGCTCAGCAGCCGGGGATTCCCCCTGAGAAGGGCAGGGTCTAAACCCCCAGCTGGGCTTCCCAGCCTACAGCAACAGAGTGGAAAGTAAAATAGTATCAGCTGTGAAAAGCGAAAAGCCACAGGCTTTCTTGCTAGCCGGAGAGAAACAGCAGGAGAAAAAGAGCTCTTAAGTGGATCACATACGAAAATATTTTGGCCACCACTTACCCTGGGCTCAAGCAGAGGGAAGGCAGAGAGGACTGGAGACACTTGGGGAGAATTTGGCACGGTGGCTTTGAGGGGAGAACTGGAGGAGCAGCTGACTGGGTCCCAGTGCTGACTCATCCCCAGTACTGCGGGTGGACCATTCCCCTCCAAGTGGCGTCAGCCTGAGGGGAAGCAAAAGCCCTGCCTACAGGAATTAAGCTGCCACACCCACAGTCCTTAAGCCTGACAGCTAATCACAGATTGAATAGATTAACAATCAAAGAAGACAGACAACAGCAGTAGATCCCTGGAAGTCTCCAACAGGCTGCCCAGGGCCAGACTGGTACATGATCTGACGCCACCAGAGGCAGATCCAGGAAGTGCAGATCATTCCAAGAAGCACCAACAAACAATAGGAGTCAAAAAAATGGGGAGACAGAGAAACAACCTCCCATCAAAAGGAAAGGTAGAATCCCCAGAAAGAGTGCTAAATGAAATAGAGGGGAGCGAACTATCAGATATGGAATTCAAAACATGGATTATGGAGAAGCTGAATGAGCTCAGCGGAAACTTCAAAGAACTCCAGAAAAACTACAAGGAACTCACAGAAAATTACGTGAGCATGAAAAAGGACATAGAAGCTATCAATAAGAGCCAGGAGGAAATGAAAAATACGATCTCTGAATTGAAGAACACAGTAGAAGGAATTAAAAGCAGGCTAGAGGAAGCAGAAGATCGGATCAGCGAGCTGGAGGACAACCTACACAAAAACTCCCAGACAATGCAACAAAATGAAAAAAGACTGAACAAGACTGAAGAGGTTCTAAGACAGCTGCAGGACAACATGAAACGTAATAATATCCGTATCATAGGAATTCCAGAAAGAGAAGAAGAAGAGCAAGGGATAGAAAACCTCTTTGAAAAACTAATGACAGAAAACTTTCCTAACATGACGAGAGAAAGAGTCACGCAAGTCCAGGAAGCACAGAGGGTCCCAATGAAGATGAACCCCAACAGGCCCACTTCAAGACACATCATAATTAAAATGCCAACATTCAAAGACAAAGAGAGAATCCTAAAAGCAGCAAGAGAGAAACAACTAATAACATACAAGGGAGCTCCAATAAGGCTATCATCAGATTTCTCAGCAGAAACACTACAAGCCAGAAGGGAATGGCAAAAAATATTCCAAGCAATGAAAAACAAAGGCCTACAACCAAGAATACTCTACCCAGCAAGGCTTTCATTCAAAATGGAAGGTGAAATAAGGAGTTTCCAAGACAAAAGAAGGCTAAAAGAATACATCTCCACCAAACCAGCATTGCAAGAGATGCTAAAGGGTCTGCTTTAAGAAGATGAAGAAACAGAGAGACAGAGAGGAACACGAGTACAAAGGGGGAAAATGACAATGAATAAGTACTGAAAGAAAGAAGGAACTTCTACCATTTGCAACAACATGATTGGAACTAGAGAGAATTATGCTTAGCGAAATAAGCCAGGCAACAAAAGAAAATTACCTTATGCTGTCACCTGTTACAGGAAACTAATGAACAACACAAACAAATGAGCAAAATTGAACCAGAGGTATGTAAACAAGGAATAAACTAACAGTAACAAAGGGGGAGATGGGAGGGAGAGAAGGGGTAAGAAGGGGAAGGGTCTAGTCAAAGAACATGTATGAATGACCCAATGACATGGACAACTGGGTGGGGACTGACTGTGGGGGGGGGGGCAGGGTGCAGGGAAGCAAGAGGGGGAAAAAAAGTGAGACAACTGTAGTGGAAAAACAAACAAACAGAAAATTTTTTAGTGGGGGGGGAATAAAAATATAAAGAATAGAAATGCAAGTTCAGTGAATATTAGAAGGACAAGGATTTTCCTTCCGATAAGACAGTCCTACAGATTTAGAGACTTGTATGTGGGTTATGTTACATAAATTAACATGTGTTTTCTGTTTTCAAAGGGCATAAGCCTACAATCTCATTACCTGAGTGATTATCTGTATGCATAGGCCTCACTTAATCCTGTCTGCATTGCTGCCTCCTGAGACTCAATGGTTTGGCTGAACTAAGTGGCTGGGTTGGTGAAGAACGGGGTGGTCTGTGGGCTTCACTTTAAAACTGGTTTCTCTTTTCTATCCTAATGGCTTGGACAGAAAAAGCCCAGAGGCCTGAGATGGGGGAAACCTAAAATATTTCCCTCAGTCCAAAATAAGTATAATGGGCAAAAGGGTTTTGGACAGGTGAGATGTACCTGGCACACCTTCCTCCAAAGAAGCCCTTCTTTTCCCTAATGTGGGACATTGAAAAATTAATACCTGTCTTTTGTCATCTAGTGGTTACGGATTAAATGATGTCCTTTAACCCTGTTGCCCCCAGAATACAACAAGGATGCCAGCCTGTCAAACCAAGCATGCCGTTGTCCAGAGACAGCCAACCAACCTGGAGTCTGCACGATCCTTCCCCTTGTGGGAAGGCCACCCTCCCCTCCACATCCCCACTCTTATTAGGGATTTCTTGACCCAAGGGTAGGTAGGACGACGACCATGTTCAGCTTGAAGCAGCTAGAGGAGCTCGAGAACTTCGTCCATTGTCCTTTATAAGATTGTAAAGTGTCTTAAGTCTGAGAGGGAGGAATTGTTATTTTTTATTGTTAAAATATTTAACTAATTAATTAATTAATTTTAAAAAAAGAAGAAGAAGAATATATGAAAGGGTGAGGCGGGAGAGCTTGTATGTACGACCCATGGGCATGGACTTGGAGAGGGGATTGTTGGGGAAGGGGGGTGCTGGGCGGAGGGGAGCAAAGGGGAAAAAAAAAATTGGAACTATTGTAACAATATAATCAATAAAATATACTTAAAAAAAAAAAAAGTAGGCATACAGTTGTCCCTGTGGAAAATAACATAATAATTAACAAATAATAATACAGAAATAAACTCTGTGTTTCACATAAAAAAAAAAAAAAAAAAAAAAAAAAAAAAAGAAACATGGCCTGGCTTGTGTGGCTCAGTGTACTGAGTGCCAGCCTAAGAACCAAAGGGTCGCAGGTTTGATTCCCAGGCAAGGCACATTCCTGGGTTGTGGGCCAGGTCCCCAGTTGGGGGCGCGTAAGAGGCAACCCCACATTGATGTTTCTCTCCCTCTCTCTCCTCCTTCCCCTCTCTCTAAAAATAAATAAATAAATAAAGTTTAAAAAAAGAAAAAAAAAAAAAAAAGAAGTTACTGTTTAGCTTCCTGGATTATCACTAGAGATAGCAATCTAGCTTCCTGCAAATACGATTCATAACGGACTGGCTTCTTGGGTTGTTTGTTACAGACAAGAGGTTTCATTTCCTGTGCAGGTTCCTGCAGGGTGCGGGTTAACATTCTGTTTTTAAATGTGGTCTGGCAATTGTCATTTATATTAATATATGCAGTCTCTCGATTTACATACATGTAACCTTATTGAAAAACAATTGTAACACCCATCATGCTTAATTGCTATGCTACGAACCATAAGTTTTTGGCTACAAGCCTTTTTTAATTATTTTCATGTAACTCAAGTAGCATCAGATTAATATTTTTAAGATATTCTGATTAATCCTGGAATATAAATTGCACAAATATGCCCTCCACACAAATATATATACTAAAAAAGAGAATAAAGAAAGAGAGGAAAAAGTTATCCCCATAATATGGGAGGTAAAAAATGAGTTAGGTTTAAAAACATGTGGAGAAAGTTTTCAAATAGGAAACACAACCACTCTTTTAGAATTTATTTCAGGATTACACATGTTCTATAACCCTAACCATAATATCTGTCGATTATTTTATGATATTTTGTGGTTTATATCTACCACATAATCCCGATAAAATAGTTCATCAGAATGTTAATAAAAATATCAATTTACATGTACTCTTATAATAGCAAAATGTAACAGTACATCTAAATTATCTAAATAAGAACCTATAGAAGAATTTTGATTGCAGTAAATCAGAGTCTGTAAAGACTCGATTGTAAATGTATTTGAGTTTGATCTACAACATTACAATTTATTACGTTGATGACTTTGCATCCGTTAACCTGAAATCAATATTTTTTAAACTGTAGAGTGGTAATGATGTGCCTATTCGATGTTTGTTCTTATTGAGAATCAAACGTGATCATGTTAATTGGGTAACAAAGTTAAATAATGTGCATTAAGTAATCTAGTCATTCTATACCAGTATGTGGTTTTTATAACTATTTAGCAGAAAGGTCAGTTCATCCAAAGCTAACTATTGAGAATGACAAAACTACAGCAAAAATTATTTAAATATAAACAGGGATATTTAAATAATTTTATATCAAGATATGTTTTTGCCTACATATTGAGATTTATATATAACTTTCTTTTAGTTTTATAGCAGACATTTGCTTTTATTTATTTATTTAGTTAGTTATTTAGTGATTTAGTTATTTTAAAGCTACCTCCCAGTTTCTCCTTCTTTTAGTAATAGTCCCCTGAGTTCCACTGGAGAACAACCCTTTTGATGATTCTTGGTCCACATGACTTGAATGGAGTTAACTCTCTATCCCTGGATCCTGGAGAGAATGTGTGGTCCACACCTGGCCAATAGAAACTCATTTTTCTCTGGGTGACAGTGATTGGTTCAGGAGTGGGCATGTGACCCAGTCAGAGCCAGTGAGAATCAGTGGAACTTCTGCTGCTACTGCTGGGAGAAAACTTGCCCCCCTTTTCAGAGGCACTTGACCTGGGAAAAGTTGGTTCCCGAGATGCTGCATCCATTTGCCACCAAGTGGTAGAACTTGAGAATGAAGTCCACAGAGTGGAAGTTGTAGATTAGAAAAATTATGAAACATCATGATTTCAGATTCTTGATAAGGCTATTTTCCAATATATCTCTGGGCTTGTAAGTATAATATTTCAAATTCCCATTTTCTATTTAGCCAGTATGGTTTTAGCTCTCTGTCACTTGCAACTTTGAGAGTCTTGACCAAAGGGACTGCCATTGGATGCTGCACCAGTAGCCATGGGCCACATGGGGTAACAAAAATATCAGGCTCAAAGCCACAAGATGGATTCTGTTTCCATTCATATTAACCTTACTTTTATAACTTAATAAGAAAAAATTTTCCTTTATGTATTCAGCTATATAAGGCCAATATTTTTCTCAAATGATTAAGCAATTATCTCCAAATTATTATCCCCACAAATGTGAAAAGTAATCTTTATCATATTCTAAACTTTCATACAATTTTATTTAATCTATTTCTATATTCACTAGTCTGCTCCATCGATCTGTGTATTCTTGTGTCATCAATGGGCTGTTTTATCATTTAGCTTTATAATACATGTTGAAATATATATGTAATGCTCATTAACCCTTTTGCCCTCAAATTTTTATTTTATTTTATTTTATTTTTTGTTTCTGGCATGATAGTCTTATAGATGAGAATTAGAAATTTATAATCAAGGTCTAAAAATGTTAACTTTAGCATAGTTCAGTGCTTTGTGACTTTAAATGATATTGTGAAACTAAAACACACATATTTTAAATGTGTATAAATTATTAAATTATTTACATTAGATTATTGTAGTGTGGGTTGATACATGTCAAAACCTTTTAAAAGAAACAATTTTATTTACACTGACATAATTATTAATTGTGCATGTTTTCATCATTTCAATCTGTAAACTAATTTTACAAATGGCTCTTTTGGCAAGACACATCTCAGTAAAGGAACCATTCACATTTCAAGATGTGATTTTGTAAATAACTTGATTTACAGTCATTGATTTAAGAGAACATCTTTTATGTAATGAAAATGCTGTCCTTGTAATTACAAGCAAGACATTATGTTAACTAGGATTGCAATAAAATAGGAATCGAGGCTTTCATCTTGTTTTTCTCAACTTCTTTGGCTGCATTCAATATTCTAGAACAAAGGGTACTTTTTTATTATAACTTCTGTAAGAAAAAATATATTTAATCAACAACTGTATTCAAAACTAGTTAGGAGATATAAAAATAACAATAATTAGAATAATGGTATTCATGGAATTTTGCTTCCCAATTTTGTCAGATGTATATATACCATCCTGGGAAAAAATACAAGCAGACACTGCGTTCTCATAAAATAAGCAATTCTGGAGGAAATTTCCACTTAAAAGGAGAACAAAAGTATTCAAAGTGTTTAAGTGTTACGTTATAATCCAGGTATAATTATACAAGTTGAAATGAAATGATGAGAAGCATCATAGATTTAGAATAAATTATGTCAAATTAAAACACAAGTATTATAGAAAATTACACGTTATTATAGAATCCAATATTGATCACTATATATCAATATAATGCATGTTTCTATAATTAATAGTAATTAAAATAAACTATTTATTATCATTTTATGTAAGACAAAATGTGATCTGATGCATTTTTAGTCTCCACATTTAAAAATGTCATCTGTACTGTTTAAATCCGCCTTAATGAAAATCAAAAACATAGTTGTGGTGATGTATAGGAAGGTTTGTAATTTTATTTATTGAGTTATTTTTATATTGTAAAGTTTTATAATAGGATTAAAAATGGGAGTTGTTCAAAACAAACTATAGATCTATCAAATTTCATAAATTTGCAGTTTTCAAAAAAAGCAACATTCCCTCTTTAGAAAGGATGTGCTGTATAGAATTCTCATTTGTTTTGAGAACTAATCAATAATAACATATCTCCACAATAGTATTAAGACTCAAAACTAAAATAATAGCAAAAATCTTGTCTTAAACATTATTTCCTCTTTGTTCAGGACAACTTAACCAAGGCTTATACAATTGTATTGTAGATTTCCAAAAGATGTGACTAGGTTTCTCACAGTCATAGGCTATACTCAATTAAGTTTTTTAAAAATGCGATGCACTTATTCTTTTTTTTTTTTTTTCAATTACAGTTGTCCCATTTTTCCCCCATTTCTCTCCCTCACCCAGCCCACCCCTTCTTCCGTAATCATATCCCTCCCCGTTGTCCATGTCCATGAGTCTTTTATACGGGTTCTTTGACTAAACCCTTCCCTTACTTATCCCCCTTCTTGCCTTCCCCCCTCCCCCCTACTGACTGCTATTTTGCTCTTTGTTCTATTTAGTTCTTTTGTTTATGTTGTTCTTTAGTTTCCTGTATTAGGTGATATCATACGGTATTTTTCTTTCTTTGCCTGGCTTATTTCACTAAGCATAATTCTCTCTAGTTCCATCCATGTTGTTGCAAATGGCAGGAGTTCCTTATTTCCTTCTGCTACATAGTATTCCATTGTGTAAATGTACCACTTACCCCTGGCTGGTTTGGCTCAGTGGATTGAGCGTCGGCCTGCGAGCTAAGTGTCGCTGGTTCGATCTTCCAGTCAGGGCACATCAGAGAAGGAAAACTCTGACTCCAAAAAACCTCCGCTGCCTTGCGGCATACCTCTTCAGGGGAAAGGCTAGGGGAGTAAACCCCGACAGAAAATCCGGAGCCGGAGTCCCTAAGGCGGTTTGACGTTGTAGTCAACACCGGCAACTCCTGCGGCGCACCTGAAGCCAAGCTGTATTGACTCCGTCTTTCCCTTGGACCCTTCAGCTGCGAAGAGAGGGGGGGTCTGCTGCATGGGCAACAGCAGACCCTCCATATCACCCTGCCCAGGCTCTGTAGCTTCAGCTTCACTGGAGAGGACACTCCAGCGTCATCGCAAGATGTCGATTCAACACGGGAGGAGACAGATACCGTGTCACTCCCGAGTCGGACTGCACAGCCATTCTCGGCGGTGCAGATAGACTCTTGAGAAGCTACACCATCGTCTCTCGAGACGGACGGCTGCCGACGAAATGTACCACAGTTTTTTGATCCACTCATCTACAGATGGGCACTTAGGTTGTTTCCAGCACTTAGCTGTTGTAAACAGTGTTGCAATGAACATAGAGATGCACTTATTCTTAAAGTCGTATATGCACACAACCTTTGACAAGGCTCTGAGATACCTCAATAGAAGAAACATTTATCTGTGTTTAAGATGATTGGTCCACCCCATAGCCCAAAATCTTGAAATAATTCAGCAAAAAGCAAGTATAAAATAAATTAACATGTTAATAAATAAGGCAGTCTTCCCTAAAATTATTAAAGTTCTTCAGTTGTAAACACCAAAGTCCACTATACATAATTAAGCGAAATATAAATGTTCTGTGAGTTATCAGGCAGTGCACAACATTTCCTGGGAAATGGAGAGTAAGTCTTAAAAATAGTTCAGAATCTAGTACAGCTTCTGTTTCAGGCAACATAAACTGTTCTTTCATAGACTGATAGATCAATTTATATACAAAAGTATAAATATATTCTCTAATAGTTTTCCTCTTGGCCCTGACATTGCTCTTCTCATTATTTAAAGATTTAGATATTTAAATTATTGTCTAACTTGGGTCATATCCTTTTGTTTAGGTAAAGAAGACATCTGCCACTTTTGTCTGTCCAGGAATTACTTGATTTTCCAAATGACTCCCTGATTACCATTTGAGGTATTATCTCTCTACATGAAGCATTGTATTTAAACAAGGACTTCGCCAGATAACCTCCCATTAAAGTGGAATGCTTATGTAGCAATTCAGATTCTCTGCAGTATTTTGAATCCTGAAGTAATGGCAAAGGGGAGATATCATAAGTAGAGCCATGCACTGGGGCAGAATAATTTTTGAGATGTGAAAAATGTAGCCTTTGAATAGAGGATGCTCTTTTATATTATCAAATTATTTAAAAACAAAATAATCATGAAATACATACAATAGTTCCCCTGTATCCGCTATTACCCTTCCTGTGGTTACAGTTAACCAGGGGTCAACCACAGTCTGAAATATTCTATGTAAAATTCTGAAGGTAAACGATTCAACAGTTTTAATTTTTGCACCATTCTGAGTAGTGTGACAAAATATGGAGCCACCCTGCCCTGTCCCTGTCGGGGTAAAAATCATCCCTTTGTCCAGAGTATCTGCTTTTTACGTATATACCCAACGTATTAGTCACTTTGTGGATGGTTCTTTATAGATAAATTGGCACAACCTCCTAGTATTTGTATTCAAGTTTCTCTTATTTTACTCAATGGCTCTGAAGTGCAGAAATAATGATGCTGGCAATTTGCAAATGTCAAAGAGAAGTAATAAAGTGCTTCCTTTACCAGTGAAAGGGTAAGTATGTACCTAATTTTAAAATTCAACTTTATCATAGGTATATATGCATAGGGAAAAAGACAGAGTACATAAAGGATTTGATACTATGTGGCTTCAGGCATCCAATGGGGATCTTGGAACGCATCCCTGTGGATAAGGAGAGACTATTGTGAATGTATAATTTTATTTTCTAGTTTTATGTGCATTCTTGCTTCTATTTATATATTAATATTTAATTATTTTGAGTAATTTTTTTCCATTCATGTCTAGATTCTGACAATTTGAAGAAGTAAACACATGTTTTGATCCAAAGGGCGATCATCATTTCCTTTTATCTCATCCCCATATTTTATGTGCTACTTACTGGCTGCCATTATCATTTTCCTTTTTTCTCAGGTTACACAATTATGAGATGAGATAATGATACAACTATAGAGGAAATATGAAATAAAATGAACTCCTTGGTATGAAGCATTGGAGGTGTATCAAGATTATTCCCATTAAATAGCATTCGATTTGTTTTTTAATGAATTTCTTCAACTTTACTGATCAGAGATACCCAATTACCCATCTCAATTAAGCAAAACTGTAAATTGTTAAGTATATTTCACACCCCATAATTATCAGAAAGGAGCATATGAGCCAGGCCTGACCAATTAGATGTTCCCAGCTGGGAAAACCACTCCTCCAGGTCATTTTATGTGTGTGTGACCCTGGCAGCAAAACTAGACAAAATGTAATGTGAAATAAAAATTGCAGATGCATATCTACCATGAAAATGACAGGACAAATTTTAAGAAAATAAGAGATAATTATATCTAACAATATAAAGTGGGATAATTCAACATCAACGTGTGGTTTTATTTTAAGATTGTTTTGAAATTTCGTCAATGTAGACTTGTGTGCCCTGCCAAGATTGAGCAGTATGGTTTAGAATTACTTAATAACAATAAAAAAAAGTACTGGAAATATATGTGAAATAACATTTTTCAGACACTGAGCCACAGATGGTACAGGATTATAATCTTTGACAGAAGGTATATGAATGAACTAGCCCTAAAATGTCTGCAGCAAGTTTCAGAACACAAATCTGAGAGAAAGAACTAGAAAGGTGCCTAATTACTTTACTGTTCTGAGCCACCAAGGTAGGCCTTTGGAGAGGCAGAAACATCTAGAAGTTTTCCATCAGAGTCCCTCAAAATAGAAAACTATGTAAAGAAAAAGCATTAGAAATTTACCTGAGCCCTTTGCATATTTGACTTAACACCAACTGGCATGCATCATGTGAAAGTCTGTGAGACCAATAAATATAAAAACTGCAGAGAGATATGCGTTTCTGGGGTCCACCAGAACTCAAACAGAAGTTGGATAGGTTGTAGAGACCTCATTGAGTGAATGAGTAGAAGGCTCTAGTAGGGCCATATCATAGTATGAGAGCGAAGATACACTTAAACTAAAGACAACATTAAATGCATCGCCTTAAAGACTTTCAAAAAGCCTCAGTTAAGTGAATCTGTAATTCACTTAACTATTCAAACAAATTTTAAAATATTTAAAACAATGTCAGTGCAACCCAGTGTTCAACAATACACCCCCAATGCCCTCCTTTCTATCATAAACTATTTATAAGCAAGTAGGGTACATCGAAGGAATATGAGGATAATACAACTTTTGAAAGATAGTTCCTATAATTTAGCACATGAATAGATTTAAAATACACACACATTTTTTCAACTCTCAGATGCAAAAAATTATGTAAGAAAACTAAACAATTCAAAATTCTCAGCATATCAAAATAGAAGGGAGACATTAAAACAAAAAACAGAGGATCAAAGAAAAATGTACAAAAGCCATCATACTTGATAATAAAAGAGTGAATACTATCGCTCCAAAATCATGGAATGAGATTGTATTCATTACTTATCCAAGTAGTTATATTTGAGATGAATAATCAAGATTGCGCTTAAATTAGCATGAGTAAACAACATGTTTTCTAAACTTCTGAGGTTTGGATGTGCTAATATTTAGCAGGTGATAGAGACTTTTTCAGTGTAGGTATGAAGAGATGGGAAAGTCGTAGAATCAAAAAGTCAGTGGAGTCAGAAAATCAATGAAGCCCAGGTTTAATCTATACCATTACCTGTTCTATGTTAATCACAGGTGAAGTTTTTCAATGTAAAAGAACACATCTATACATATTCAACAAAAAGGTATAGGTGATATCAAATCTTTCAACTTATCCATCTGAGAATCTTTGTGGGGTTCAACCTCTCCACAGGACATCAAGAGCAATCTCCACTGATTAACCACGTTTTCTCCACATAAGTTCATTCTGAAATCCCAGAGTGGAATACTAGAAGGCACTGTTTAGCTTTGTGCATATTATTTATCTTTATCTTAATATCATAAGAATATACCAACATTTCAGAGTATATGTCTTAATATTGGCATATTTTATTAATAACTATTGTATATTTAACTACTTTTTATTACTTTTATACAGGAAAACATAAAAAAATTATTTTAACTAAGTCATGTTTTTAACATTTTTAATTATTATTAAGCTATAATGTTCAATGATTATTAATCTTTCTAGAAAAACTGATTTATTCTGAAAACCTATTCCCTATCAATTTGTAATTTCTAAAAGTAAGGATGTGTTATAAATATAAATAACTGTAGAAAAAGAAGTAATTTCAGCTATAATGTAGTCTATCCTCCATATTTTAAAAATTAGGAGATTCAAACTCAGAGAGAGAGGGTGTATTAGTTAATATTCAATAGTTAATATTAATTTTATATTAATTTTAGGTTACCTTTTAATTTATTAGACTAGAATTAACAACTTGAAAACAATTACAGTTTAAAAGAATTGGTGTAATAAAAGTAAATTTAAATAAGGCCAAAAGGAGAAAAATATTGTTAATATTTATACATTAATGGATGTAATTATGAGAACATATAAACATACAGTCAGAAGTTAAGTTGAACATGGGATTATCTTCTTACATAAAATATGGAATAAATAATCATTTAAATAAGTTTTTAAAACAACCATGATATATTGTTAGGAGAGACATTCAATTTCAGTTTAATCAAGGATATACTTAGGAATTAGACATTTTGAAAATAACATACAGCATTTTGCAATTCGTGATCTAATACTCATTTCATTCCAGGCTTTTAGATTTTCTTTGTCAATTAAATGGGAAGCTTTTTAGATTACATTTATAAATCCTTATGTCTATAGCTAAATGTTGCTTCTTTTCTTAGGTGTCAAAGAATTCCTCATGTGCTTGACATCTATTGATCTCATCTACTTAATGGTTTTCTTTTCTGCTATAAATCTACATCCTGGTCTTATTTCAAAATGGTAATGGCTCTCTCAATTTTCTTTTATCGTGAAAAGAATTAACTGAAACATTTTAATATTCAAACTGGACAGGATTATAATTAGATATAATTTCAGTTATTCTCAAAATCATTATCCAATTCCATAGGCATGCATAAACAAAGATTCCAGAAAGAGTATACAAATATTTGAGAATGGACAAATAACCATTTAACATGGACTGGGAAAGTATTAACAATGGCAATATCTCGTGAACCTGTACCTGGGTCCACAAGTTTCTCCTCACAAGTTCCAGATACTTAACTATTCATTTCATACAACTGTCCAACAACCTTCCCTGATTATGAAGAAAGTGAGGAGTGAATAATTACCATGGATATCAATAACAGTATTTGATAACTAGACCAAAATGTCTTCTTGTGCAACTTGGGGATTTCAGAACCAGATAAATATGATTTGGGAAACTGGAAAAATATTCTGTAGTAATTAGAATATGAGCTATTCCAAGGTGAGTAGGGACCAGATGAAAAGCAAGCAATTTAAAATAAAGAAAAACATCCAGATGGTTGCTATTGTTTAAATGCCTCTACAATAAAAAATCACATGGAAATAGGAGTAGAAAAATGGGGTAGGGGGAGCGATACAGATTTATCAAACCACCACTGTAAGTCTCTTTCCAGTTCCCTCATGATGATAAATATTCATAGTCATTTGCTAGATGTATTTGTTCTTTTGTTTATTTTAAAATACTTTGTAAGTGATATAAAGGAAAATAGGCTTATATCATTGTCATTCAAAACTCATGGCTAATGATGCCTAGTGGTTTGAAGACTGTAAATTTAGTGATATGTCTCCTTACCATTACACCACTGTTCCCTCATACACAGGATCACAGAATTAAAAAATAATATTATTTGTAAAAAAATAAAAATAATAGAAAATAATTCACTTTTCAGAACGTTGGTAATTTTCCAAGACACAGACTTAATCAATTGTGTGCCGTTGATAATATTTAAAGGAAAGTAGAAGATAAAGAGAAAAGAGGAACTCAGAGTGAGAAAAAAATGACAGAATTTTCATTAATCATCAATAAATAAAATAAAAAGTCATATTGCAAGTATACATTGTGACTAAAATATATTTGCAGTTATTGCACATTAAATTTGTATTTAAATAGTTCTTGAAAAAAACTATTTTATTTATAATTTTTTCTTGTGGAAAAGGTATTCTAATCTTGAGGATATGTGTTTGATATAATCATAATGAAATCACATGGTGATGCTATCAGGAGTCAATGATTTCAGGATTTCACCTCTCCTACAGAATAATAAAAAATTTATAAATAAAAACCCTCTAACAGTATTTTAGAAGTTTGTATGCGTATACATCGAAATATGAAGCTTAAGATATATATTTGTACGTTTATGTCCTTAGTAGTTGCATATCAATAATTTAACATCAAAACTCTAATATTTACAGTTTGTTATTTTTATTTTATTTAACAATTTTAGAATTTTTAATATAATACTTGTTTAAATACACTAGAGAAATCTTGTACCAAATTATATTTTTTTCTATGTACTTGGTATAATTTTTTTACTCCAAAACATATATACTTTATTTAAAATATGCTTTAATGGGTCATAGAGTCATCAGTCTGTTTAATAATTATTATAAAATATTCACCATATGCTATCTGCTATTTTAAGTACTGGGCAAAAGAAAGAAAACTTTGCTTTCATAAATTTTACACTCAGTAAAGAGACAGAAACCAATTCCCAGCAAATCAAAGATCAATTAGATTCTTCGCTTGTGTTTTCAAAATTGAGGGGTTTTTTTTTAATTTCTTTTTTGATTTAATCTTTATTGTATTTTTTCCATTACCATTTAGTTCCATTATAGCCCCTCCCCCCAGCATCACTACACTGCTGTTCATGTCCATGAGTCCTTTTTCCTGTTGTGATTTTTTATCATATCGAAAATTTCACTACTAGAATGAAAAGAATATGCTAATAAGTGATTGTTCCATCGTTCCTTTTTACTTCCTTATTTTCGTTAAATGTATTGAAGTTACATTAATCAACAAAATTATACAAGCTTCTGGTGTAAAATTCTGTAACACATCATCAGCACATTGCATCATGTACTTACCATGCAAAGTCTAGTCTCCTTCCACCATCATTTATCTCCATTTTGCCCTGTTCCACATACCCCACTCCCCTTCCTTCTGGCAATCACCATACTCTTATCTTTGTGCATGAGTTTTTCATGCCATTCTTAATTATACAAAGTAATGCAGAATGACTGTAGACCTTACAGTCATATTTTCAAAAGTAACATACATCAATGAATGTGTTGATATAGAGGCAGAAAAGGTAAAAATAATACATGCAGTGATATTTTTAGTTATTTTAAAAATATTTCTTCACAGATTTCTATATATCAAAACCAATAACAAGGTCTGATGTTTTTCTTTTGTAGAATGTAAGTGTATTGGGAGATAGACACACTGACAATAATTACAAAACAAAAGCTTATTAAAGATATCTTAAGTGATAAAAAAGGGAAACAGTTTGAAAAAGAGCATACAATGTGAAACTTTCTTAGTATCACAAAACATCAGAGAAAAGATTTGTGACAAAGTGAATTTGAATCTGAACCCATAATGAGCAAGGATTAGTTATTTAAGTTAAGGACAAGGGAAAAACAGTCTTGGGGAAAAAAACAAATTTGTGCAAAAAAACCCACTGAGTCTAGAGGTAATTTATTTGTTACTTATAATAAATTAAAACAAGAAGAGTACCCCTTATTCCACAATGCAATGATATGATGTCCAAGGAGTAGTCAGAAATCAGATAATTTGGAGAGTTTTTAAGCTACAGTAAAGGTTTCTGGAATTTATTTAAAAACTAAAAAGCTGTCAGCACTGTCAAGCAGAGATTGGTAAGTTTGTCTCATTATCCAAAAAAAGACTGCATTGACTATGCTATAAAACTTCATTAAAGTTGAAAAAGATAGATTTTTGGAAATAAATTGGATGGTTGTTGTTGCAATAGCACAAGAAAAAATATCATAAAAGCTTGACTTAGTGGCAGTGGGAATCAATAAAAGGATGTACATAAAAGAAAAAAAGTTCAAAATAATTGGTGATTTACAGGATGTAAGAGTAACATAAGGGGCTCTGGTTACAACACTACCATTATCTCAGATAGTAGACTGTTAATAAGGACTTATTGGGGTAAAAATGGATTTAGTTTAGACTCATCTGAGTGGATTGAAAAAGACCAAGAGAAACTATGAAGCATTAGTTGCCTATATGAATTTGAAAGAAGACAAACAGAAGGCAATGGACAACATCACTAATCAATAGAGAAATGTAAATTAAAACCACAATGAGATACCACCTCACACCGGTCAGAATGGCCATCATCAATAAGTCAACAAACAACTAGTGCTGATGAGGACTTAGAGAAAAGAGAATTCTCATGCATCATTGGTGGGAATTCAGATTGGCGTAACCACTGTGCAAAGCAGTATGGAGTTACCTCAAAAAAACTAAAAATGGAACAGCATTATGACCCAGCAACCCCACTACTGGGAATTTATACAAAGAAACCCAAAACACTATTTCAAAAGAATATATGTACAATTATGTTCATTGAAGTGTTATTTACAATAGCCAAGTCTTGGGGATACCCCAAGCATCTATTGGTAAATGAGTGAATAAAAAAGCTGTAGTAGATTTACACAATGGAATACTACTTGGTCATAAAAAAGAAGGAAATCTTACATTTGCAACAGCATGGATGGACCTGCTAAGTGAGATAAGCCACTAAGAGACAGACAAGTGCCATATGATTTCACTCATCTAATGAACAATCTAATCTAATAACCAAAAGAGTAACAGACTCATAGATAGTGAAAAGGCTGACAGCTGTCAGGTGGGGAGAATTGGGGCTACTGGGTTGGGGGGGGAGGGATTGAACAAAAGAGAACAAAGAGAAAAAAAAAATCATGGACTTGGACAACAGTGTGGTTATTGTCATGAAGAAAAGGGAGGTGGAGAAGCGTAAAGGGGGTAAAAATGGTGATAGAAAAACTTTTACGAGGGGTGGTGAACACACAATACAATGGATAGATAATGTGTTGTGGAACTGTGCACCTGAAACCTATATAACTGGTCACTAGTGTCACCCAATAAATTCAATAAAAAGGAAAACAAGTCAGAAAAAAAAAACTGAAATTAGCATGGATACTTATCAGTGGAAGGATTACCACGTTTGGAATTTGAAGACATGGGGATGTTTAGAATCACTTAGATAAAGAGATGTTCAGGCTGAATCTAGAGAAATTTTGAGATTGGCTTAAGGAAGGTGGCAATACAAAATTCTGTTAAAGGAGCAGCAGCATTACAAAACAAGTTTGCTGACAAAGACACTGAAGTGAGAAGGCCAAGAATATGTGTAAACAATGATAGTAGTGACAGCTACGAGCCACTTAGATTCCTCCCTCCTCTGCCAAACCTGTTTCCCCTGAACAGGAGTGGATCCATGCCCGTTGGTGCTTACCTTGTAGTCATTACACTAGAGTGTGCAGAACATTAGCTCATTCATCTTCTGCACAGAGAAATGCCTCAGAGTGAAGTATAAAAGGAAGCGCTAGCTTCAGAAATGTGCTATTTAAAAGAATGGTACCAGCAAAGAAGACAATGATTAACATCTTTGTGATTTAAGAATAGAAATTAAGCTTATTGAAATCATAAAGTCCAGCCAAATGTGCTAAAAAGCAGATGCAATTAAGTCTTTCCATAGCATCATCAACTTCAGAGAAAATAAAAACAAAAACAAAGAAACACACAAACAAGAAAACTCTGGAGCAGGTTTTGTTCCTCACTGGCCAGCCTCCAGGTAAAATAGTTCATGGTTTTATGCATCAATTCAGAAACATAACGTAGCTTCAAGATGTGCTTCATTTGTATAATTTTTGTATGACGTCTATTGTACCATTTAGTGAGGGAAAAAAATAAGTGAAAATATCAGAGACCATCTTCCAGGCCACTATGAGGTGCTAAGGGTTCAATTCACAGATTAATACTATGTATATTTATGTGGCATTGATACTGGTACACAGTCTATCAGGACTGCTGGGAGCGAGCTAACGATGGGGAAATAGGAAGGGCTGCTGGGGGAGACTGAACTAGACCGTGGAGATGGAACCTGGGAGATGCTTCTGTACCAAGCTAGGCTCCTTGAGGCAGTGAGGTAGTGGCATGCAGCCAGACAATTCCTTTGCGACCTCCCCAGGGCAGTGGCAAGGGCATTGAGTTTTGCAGCACTTCCATATTGAACTGAATGCTTGCTCCTCCGCCCCCAGGCAAGATGGTAGCAGGAGGATTTCCTTACACTGAGCACACACAAGGCTAGCAAGATAATTACATAAGAAAGAAAAACAAACAAACACACCCTTCTACACCTTCCTGGGGCCAGATTAGGTGCAGGACCAGGGGAATGCAGACACATGCACAATGGAAGTTAAAATAGCAGCAGAGGAGGTGAGCCGAAAAGGTCTGTCAGTACAGCAGGAGAAAGAAGGGATTGGTTGGGAGGTGGACCCACCCAAAGTGTGTAAAAGTTTAGGAAGTTACTTGGTCATTCTGAAAAACACCTGGTCTGTCTCACACCCGAAACTAATATAAACTTAGGGAACAACGAAAGCTCTTTCTTGCTCATGGATAATTGCGTGGAACCTATACTTGGACAGTGTGCTCGTCCATTTTCTCCGCGGCCACTGACCTTAGCTGTCACGTGGCCCAGGGCCTGCGGGAGGAAGTCTCTCTCTCTGGCTGACTGGTGGAATGCTCACCAGTGCCTTTATGTACTCTCCAGCGAGGAGCGTGACACTCCAGAAGCTGCATGGCCAACGGTGATGCCGGCTCCAAAGAAAAGTATAATTACAATTCCATTTTCTCTAAGTATACATGAAACTAGAACCTTTGTAAAGATCATTTGTAGACTGCTAGGATGATAGGAGACCCTCATTGCAGATTAGCTATTAAGATGATATGGACCCTCAGTACTGTATACTATCCTATATCTTTACTGACTTCCTCTGTGTGTGGGTAATTCTTTTCTGTATGCTGTGCCCACACAGGAGCTGTATAGCCCACAGGATCCTTAGAGATTGATCAGTGCCTAGGGGTTTGCCAAGCTCAGTGCTCACTGATACTGTCAATGCTCTTGAAGTTTAAATGTAATTCTCAGTTCATCATCAAGCCACTGCCTCCATTTCTAGCCTTTGACTATTGGGTCACTATACCGCACTATGGTTAACTGCCTGAAAAGCCCACAGCTCAGTACAAATAGCCAATATCAATGTCTGCTGTGGCTTACAGACACCTGTCCGTGCCTCCTGTACCATACATCTGCTAAGAGAGAGTCTAGACCAGGAACTCGCATAACCTCTTTTTCCTGCATCAGCCCCTATTCCACAAGGGGAACCATTGGTGTGGTGGTTTTCACTGAGGTTTTTGAATGAGCAGAAAACAAGCCTCTTCTATGTGTGCCTTGCTTTCACATAAATCTGTGAACTTCCCACTACTGGATTTTGCACAAAAGGGAAACGCCAGGATACGTATGTCAATAGCTGTTTCTTTTAACACTGCAACTTCTTTCATTTCCACCCTGTACTCCTTAAAAAAGCGGCTTCCTTGACTTGCCCTTTCAATCCTGAAATGTATCCCCCATCTTGCTTTGTTGGAAGTTAACATCTATTCTCCTACCTTTCCTGTGCCCTAAATGGTGAAATTATTGCTAAGAAAAATAAAAGATATGGGAGAGAAATGAAAAGAAAAAGACTTAGCTTTATTTTTAAATTATAATCAGTCTCTTCATTATACATGACTCTTCCTTTCTTTGGAAACACATTTTTTGACGGCAGAAGTGATGAGTAGGCCTATAGCTCAGAGTCTGGTATAAAACAAGAAATTCAAAGCAACTGATGAAGTCATGGGGATAAATTAAAATGAGATAAATGCCTAGCTATCTAATCAATTTATTTTTTTAAAAAATAATTTAAATATTTTATCATGGTATTTACTTATGTATTTGCATAGGTATTTATCAAATATAAGCTTTCATTTCTTCCCCGGTACTGTATATTTTATTGTCAACAAAGAAAAACTTGTTTATTTTTTTCAGCCTAGATAAACGATATTTCACAACAACATTTAACGACTATAACAACTCAGAGGAAATAATCCTAGAAGTATAAATGTTGCAACTCAAAAGTTTCTGACAAGATAAGTTATTCAAAGTGAGTAATGTAATTTAATATGACAAGAAGTAAATTGACTTTGCAGGACAATTGTAAGAATGCAAACAAACATGTTATTCTCTTTTCTGATTGAAATTTCATTCCATATCCAATGAATAAATAAATAAACAACTATATTATAATTTGTGGGGATAAGGATAAGATACATAAAGGATACCTCTGCTGTTTTTCATAATTTGAGAGTAGAGCATGCAATTCAAATTTAAATTTCACAGTGGATCTTCAATGTATTGAAAGTGATATTTTGACAAAATAATGACTCATCTGTATTTTATAGTCACTTAATAAAAAATTGAGAATCTGCCAAGACCAAGGTTTTACTTTTTTCAAAGGAGATAAATGTCTTAATAAAATTCACTTAGATATTCATCTTAATTTTAATTCATGCCTGGCACCACATTTGAATGCCAAGTTCTGCCTAATAATAATAACTAGTCCTATAAAGTCTGATATCTTACATCTCTACATTGGGATAGTTACTGTCACGAGTAATAATGAAGTCCCTTAAAGTTATATGTTTTAAAATTAAAATAAGAACTGGACAAAAGAAAGAATGAATTCAATATAGATTAACTTAAATCATTGTGCTAATTGTATGTTTTCATTTTACTAATAAGCCATAACAACCAATTAAAATGTGTAATTTATACTTACCTGGCAGGGGAGATACCATGATCATGAAGGTGGCTTTCCCAGGGTGAGGCTTGTCCATCGCACTCCGGATGTGCTGACCCCTGCGATTTCCCCAAATGTGGGAAACCCGACTGCACGATTTGTGGTCATGGGGGACTGCGTTTGCGCTCTCCCCTGGGAGACAATAAATAATTAAAAATTAAAATAAAAAAATAAAATGTACAATTAGCCAGGTTAGTGATTAGAATCCTATGGACACATATATAGCTTTTAATTCACCCATGTTTTAAATTACTAAATTCTCTTAAGTTTTATGAATAACAGCTAGAGGCACAGACTATTGTAGAAAGTGCTTCTTCCACCGGCCAAAATTAATTAAAATGTTAGAGATTAGAGCAGACTACATGACAAAAATTGATCACATTGTTCTAAAACACTAATGTTTAATCTTGATGGAGTTAAAACGCATTCAGAACAACTGCCCCTCTGCCACACACACACACACACACACACACACACACACATTCACCCCACCCTCACCACCACCCTTATCTAAAGGTAAACGAGAAGACGGGTAATTTAATTTAAGCCCCATGAAACAGAAGCGTATATGTGAATCCTTGATCATCAATGTTAGCACAATTAGAGGTTCAATAAATATTTTCCTAATGGGTAAATGGAAAAAGGTTTGCTTTATGTATAGGTTCATAATCCACAGGCGAGATATTCAATTATCTATTAATTTTATATGTAAATGATTCATTTTAAATAAATAATAACATGCCAGTCTCTAATGTTAAGCACTACTATTATTTAAGTTTATATAGCTCTTGAAGTGTCTTGGTTGTCTTTAATAGTTTGCAAACTTTACAAAAAAGTTGCCATTGGCCATGGAGAATTTAAGATTGTTATATCAAAGATTTCCATAATAATGATTGCTTGCAGATAGAATTTTTTCCTTTGCCAGCCATGAAATGATGGAGCAATTACTTCATTATTGTGAATATGCTTAATAATTATTGAAAATATTTCACTGTATAATTTTTGAACTATCATTCTTGTTTTCTATTTTTAATGAAAGCAATATAAAATAAAATGCTCTCTGACCATGTTTTAAAATTATTGTATCATTTATATATTAAAAAATATATAGACAGAGCCTCTTTTGTTTTATGTCTCTGTTTTCTACTTAATACTTATGCCATGACCAAAGTTACATACTAAAATGCATTATTCCTCTCTTCTTTTTCATAAAACATAGTTGTTAAAGCATGGATTACTGTCACTCTGTATCATCATGCTAGGAGTAAAGAAATGTGTTTCATGTTGTTTCAACAATAATTGATAAAAATATATTTGCTTTAACATCTGGTGATGTTAATAAAGTGCGTTTTTCAACCGGGTTATAAATTAATAAGCCTCTTCCAATATTGGAATTATAAATAAGTGATATTTTATAACCTTTCAATTTTTAACTGTCAGATATAATAGTTCTAATATATAATTAAACTCAAGCTTAGACCTGAAATCTCTCTTTCTCTAGTTAGGTGCTGCCACCTAAAGGTGATTTCAAATTATTTTCAACTGGAAATCAGTTTTTAAAAATAACATTATCTTTCTATAAAACAGGTCATTTTATTTTTTGAACATAACCTTTATTGACTTGTTAAATATGTTTTCCTAAAAATTAATTTTGTTATTAACATAATAAAAATTTTACTTAATATAAAATAGTAAACATGTTTTTGAGAAATGAATTATGTGAATCATTAATAGTATGATCTATAAGATTTAATATTCACCATTTTATTATATATGCTAGATATATATGTACATTTTTAAATGTAATTCAAAATATTTTACAACATCGTTGGTTTTGAAAGATACATCAATTATACTGTTAGAAAAGTAAACAAACTTTCTTGAAAAACAGGAATTATGTAACTACTTTTAGAATTACAGTGACTATATAGTACAATACTATATGTAGTCATTATTTAAGAAATCTTGTTCAGCAGTTTAAATTGGATAATGTAATACTGAGTAAAAGGCACTTACACTAATTTCACGAATATTTTCTTTTCTTTAAATTTTTATTGTATTTTTCCATAACCATTTAGTCCCCTTGTTACCTACGCCCCACCCCCTCAATCACCACATTGTTGTTTATGTCCATGAGTCCTTTTCCTTACAATAGGGTTTTCTTTTGAAAAACGTGAATTATTTAAAAGAAAAAGGTCCAATTTTATGCTAATTTAAAATGCCGATTTACAGAATAATTCCCTTAATTTAAATATATAATAATATGCTACTCTGATCAGTCACAGTTCACTCTCTTTAAGTTCTGGGTTGAATTTTAGTATATATATTTTAACAAAGATGATATTGTATTTTTACTTTAAAATTCAGTCTAAAAAAATTCACTGGATAATTTGAAAAATTGTTATTAAAAATACTTTAACAGATAATGACAAATTTCAAATATAAAATAAATATCCACAAAGTGTGTAACAAACTATACTTAGGAATTGGTTAAGCAGTGCCATAATTATGTCTGTCATATCACAGAAACAAGTAATTTTAAATTAATTTGTAAGTAAATGAAATTTTAAGAAAATTAATTTGCATATTTACATATTCATAAAGAAATATGTATTGGCTGCAAGGATATTTAGTAAAACAACACTACACTTTTTTTTTAATTCAAACGATTGGTAGTGCAGCTTTACATGTAGAATGTTTTAGTTAAATGTGTAATGAAAATGGTGATTTTAGGCAATTAGAATACATTACATTAAAACATAAGTAAATTATTAATCTTATCTATGCTGACCTGTAGAAATTACACTTGTAACTTGGTAAAATAAAGAAAAACAATTTTGAAATATTGCATACAAATTAAATATTAAACTCTTTAAATTTAATTTTATTATTCCCCCATTTGTGTGTGTTGGCAAAGGTAAAAATGGTATTAAAAGTAATTTAATGGACTTGGATTTTATAATGACACTGAAAGATCCAAGATAAACAAAAATGTATTTTGAGACAAAACATGTAAGGAAAAAGATGAATAAATGTATTGTTATAAAACATTGTTTTCACTAAATATTTTGAATATCACCAAGCCCTTCCATATTTCACATCCTCCCGCCTCTCTCCACTACTATATATACTAAACACTGCTATTGGAAAACTAAATCATCTTCATAAACCTTCATGCGGCTTTATTATCATTCCATGTCCATGGATAGCTGTGTATTGAGAAAACAATGGCACAATAATCTATTAATCTTAAAATATTCTAAGTGTTTTGAAACGTATAACATACAATTAATCACTCAATAGTTTAGAATTCATAACACAGCAAGTATATATTACTCTTTTTACTTCCCCACTAATGTGTGAGCTAGATATTATTGTCTTCTCCATTTTTTAGGAACAGGAACTGATACATTAAAAGTCTAAGTGATGTATCCACATTTATCAGAAGTAAAAAGAAATAGCTCAATTAAACAAAGGAAATTCCACTCACTTTCTTTGGATTTTCCACAGAGAAAGTGGAAATTATTTCTCTTAATTTTTGGTAAATAGCTGATTTTAAAATATATAGATTTTTTATATAAAATTCTACAGAAACAAGAAATTCAAAAGTGATTTCATTTGTATATTAGCTACATGATTTAAGTGTACTTCAGGTATGCCTGAATGAGATAACCCAATTTTTCTCCTATTTGGGATTTTTATACAAGAAACATTTTATTAAAAAAGTAAAGTGTAAGTTTATTCTGCCCACTCTATGAAGAAGATTAAATAGCTACTGTACAAAAGCATTAGAGATTAGATCATTTTAAAGTCCAGAAAGAACCTCAGATAGTTCATAATAGATTGGTTCTAAACCTAAGTAGGCAGAAAGTTAAACCCAAACTCAAGATTGATTTAGTTGGAGACCTTGCTACAAAATAAAAACCAGACAATAATACCCATTTTCTAAAGCTTGGTAAAAGGTTATGGGTATTTTTTGTACATTACTGAATACCTAGTAGTTTTTATCTGTTTATAAAAAGAGTTTACAAAACAAAATTGTAATAAAATTACTTGGACTAAAGAAATAATCATACAGGTAATCGATATGTCCTTATGCATTGCTTTAAATTCTAACTTTCTATGAATAAATCATACTTAACACAAAAGCTTTATACTAATTTTTTTCATGCTATCTGAAAGTAGAATGTCTCTGAAAACTTTCATAAAGCAAAACTGCATAAAATAAAGCAAAGAAGCATTTATATTTACCATTAATATATGAAACATTGATTTTTAAGATTTTATTTATTTGCTTTTAGAGAGAAGGAGAGAGAGGAAGAAACATCATTATGTGGTTGCCTCTCATGCACACCCAATTGGGGACCTGGCCTGCAACCCAGGCTTGTGCCCTGACTGGGAATCAAATCGGCAACCCTCTGGTATGTAGGTTAGCACTCAATCTACTGAGCCACACCATCCAGGATGAGAACATTTTTTAACATCCCCAGACCTACAGAAATAATCTACCAACTCATACCAAATAACACAGCAAACCTAAGATACTAACATAGAGTGAAAGCAGGAATGCACAAGATAAATGGAGGTAAAGCAAGGATGCTTCCAGACACAGTGAAAGTACTGTGGCAGCTAATGCTGAGTGTATTTCCTGGGGAAGAAGCTTGGTGGTGCCACTCTTGCCGCTTGTGGGACATGTAGCCTTTGTGACAGCTTGCGCAAAACAAAGACTGAAGGCAATTTTCACTTTCTTCCATAAAAGTGAAAGCCCTGTTCAGGTTTTTTTTGGTTAAACAGGAAGACTCTAATGTAGGTCTTCCATAAAAGTAAAGTGATGTCATGCAGACTTTTAAAAACTGGGGTATACCTATATATCTTTAATTATAAGGCTCAACAGTTAGATTTATAGAAGGAAATACATGCAAATATCCAATGAAATCTGGTAATATTTTTTCACAATGTACAGAAATGCAATAACTATTATCTTATGGACATTTCTTTTGCATAAACTTCTTGTATGTGATTGTCCCTTTCTTCCAAAGACAATGTGTTAAGTTCAAAGTAACCAAAAAAGGAAGACAGAAAAGAAGGGTAATTTCCTAATAGAGTTCACATTTTAGTAGGGAGGTGAAGATATTAATTAAATAAGTAAAACCTATACTATGTTAGATAATGATATGATATTTGAATAAAAAATAGGAAAGCCAATGGTGATGGACAATAGGAGGCTGATTTCAACTGTAAATTTTACAGCAGGTAATGTCTCACTTTATGATATAAAAAATATATAAACTGTGAAGCAATATTTATTTAACATATCTGATAAAAAGTCTCTTATACATCAATAATAAAATGAACAACCCAACTAAAAATGGGCAAGAAATATAGAGACATTTCAAAGGTGCAGATATACAAATGGTTAATAAAGTTATGAAAAAATACTCAACATCATTAACCAATAGAGAAATAAAAATCAGAACTACAATGATACCATTTTTCACCTACTAAAATGATTATTAGAAATTAAAAAAAAATGTGAAGAAAAAGAGAAAAAGGAGCCTTCAACATTAGCTGGTGAGAAAGTAAAACAATGCAGCCACTTCTCAAAATGTTCAGATTGTTACAGAAACAGGGGAGTCCAAAAACCCCCAGAGTTTGCAGCTGGGAGATGGGGAGAAGAAAGCAGTTTTCAGAATGCTTCCACATGCCTGAGGCTGGTGGCTAGTGTCTTTCTTATGCAAAATGGCTTGGATGCTTCCAAGGCCTCAGGTAAATGGGAGGGGTCTTGAACCAGGGGGTGGTATGGAAAAAGCAGACAGAGCCTACATAAGATTCTGTGAATGGTCAGAACTGTTTGCAACACCCACTGCATCAGAGGACGCAGTCAGGGATATACAAGCAGCTGCGGACATTTTAGTGCTCTCTCTATCTCTCATGTGCTCCCTCCAGGCTGCTTTAAGAAGAGGCTCTTGCCATGTGGTTTTGAGAAGGAGAGGAGATCCATGCGGTTTGCAGGAAGAAGGCAGTTTGCAAGGAGGCTGAGAATCCAGGTGGTTCTGCAATGAGAGCTGGAGGGCACCACAGCACAGAAAGGACCTCCCCAATCAGAATTGAGTTATTGGCAGCTTCTGGTAAAGCTGAACTGTGTTTAGAAAGTAGGGAAATGGTGTTTCTAACCTTCCTAAGACTGGTCAGGTTTGGTAAGGGGGAAGGCAAGGATATATGTTTATGGGTGTTTTATTTTATTTTTTATTTTTATTTTTTCACTGTGTGGTTACCTCTCACTCACGCCCCCAACTGGGGACCTGACGTGCAACCTAGTAATGTGCCCTGACTGGGAATCGAACCAGCGACACTTTACTCGCAGGCCGACACTCAATACACTGAGCCACAGCAGCCAGGGCTTATGGGTGTTTTAAAGAACATAAGACTTAACAGCAGAAATCCGCAAATAATCTAAATCTATATAACTGTTAAATAAACAATCCTTTTTCTTTTCACTAAACTCTGGTATTGAGAGTTACAATTCTGATGGTGGGCAATCGGGCCCCTAACTAAAGATCCCGTGGGTTTGTTTTCAATTGGAACAGCCTAGGGGTTCTGCAACAAGATTCCTGAAGGATCAAACCTAAAACTACCATACAACTAAGAAATTTCATTTCTAACTCTATGCCTAGCAGTAATGAAAACATATATAATTACAGTCTTGTACATTGATGGTCACAGGACCATTTCTCATTGTAAACAAAAAGTCAGAACATAAATCTCCATCAATTTTTAAATAGTTTAAAAAATAATATATCCAATATGATGGAATACCATTTAGCAATAAAAGAGATTGAGCAATCTCATGGAAGAACCTCAGAAATATTATGTGAAGTAAAACAAATGAATACATCCTGAGAGGTGCATTATCAGGCTGTTTTGTCATTATGTGAAGATTATATTGTGCACTTAAACAAACCTAGGTGTTATAACCAGCTAATACATCTTCGCTAGATGATATAACCCATTGCTCTGTTGGGAAAAAAATAATTTTCCTTCCATTCATCTGAGTTTTCAGCCAAGACAACCCTGTAATAAAAAGAAACATTATCAAGAGAAAAAACAAAAGTTTAATAACATGTATAGCTCCTGTATACAAGTGAGAGACATAGTAAAACTGAACAATCAGCCAAAATGGCAGAAGCTACCACCTTAAATACTCTCTTCAGCACAGTAAACAAGGGTCGTGTTGTTATGCAGATTTAAGTCTTTTTCTTCAGCTTTGATAAGAGTTTCTGAAGATAAGGGCATCCCTCCCTTCCAGTTACAGGGAAGGAGATACTTACAAATGGTTTTCAGAACTCATCCTTTGTCTTTTCTTTCTTAAAATTAACCAACCTAAATAATCCTTATGTCAAATAGATATACTTCAGGGTGAAGAAGTCTGTTCCCCTATAGCTCTTGGTTACAAACCTGTACAGCATATCGCTATATGAAATACTACAGGCAACTGTAAAACAATGCTTAAATATTTGTATAATGCATTGCACTGTGATATTCGTGTGGTTCTGAAATCATTAAGTGAGAGGAATTTTTTAGTTCCATTACAATCTTATGGGACCAACTTTATATATGTGGTGCTGATACTGGTGCCTACCCACCCCTGGGGTGAGGCACTTGAACGGATAAAGCCCATGCCATTTGCGATTATGGTGCTGTTTGCTATTTTGGCACCATTTACTTGCCAAGCGTGTGACCTTGTGAAATATGACTGCCATTTTATTCTTCTGAGTTTATGTCCTCAAAACTGGAAATTACTGGAAAGCAAGAACAGAATATGACTAACCGGCTCCCCACAGCCACAGGCAGATGACATCAGAACAAAAAGCAGCCTTGTGTTACAACTCCCCCAACAGCCCAGGTGCCTCAAAAAAGCACCCCCAACCCTTTTATAATCCCATTATAATGTAATAAAATCTCCAAGCCACCACTCAGTGCTAGTGCCTATCTCCTTACTTAGACCCTTCCCTCTCTTGTTCTAATGTTATCTTTTGCCTGTGGCAGTGGGGAGCAGTTACTCGCATTCCGTTCTTGTTTTCCCATCATTTCCAGTCTTAAGGACATGAACTCGGAAGAGTAAAAAGGCAGTCATGTTTAACAAGGTCATGGGCCTGCTAGGCAAATGGTGCCGCCATAACAAAGGGCGCTGGCTTTATCCTTTTGGCAGGGGTCGCAGGAAATGCAGGAGACTATGGGGGTGAAGCCCGCATGGCATGTGACAGACTTCCTTACCCCCAGGCAGAGACACAGCAAGAGGATGCACTACACGCGTGAGGCTAGTGAACTATTTGGATAAAGAAAAGGCCCTCCTGCTCCCTTCCAGTACATGGTGGCACGGAGAAGTGCTGCATTAGAGTAAAACCTGTTAGTTCAGCCCAGGAAAAGGATGGGGTTGTCTCGGTGTGCTGGATGCTTTCAGAGCACGTGGACGTTTAGGCTGCGGGAGACTTAAATCAAGGGGAGGGCTCTGCCTCTGGGGTCTGGCTCATGGATGTGTGGACCGGAGCACTTGACTGGTGGGCTCTGGAAGCTGCATGGCCAGGCAGCAGGCGGAAGGTCCCATGGCTGTCATGATGGCCGAGCAGTTGGCAGTGGCCCCCAGCCCTCGATGTGGAGAGCCACAGCGAGGCGATAGTGGCACCAGTCCCACAAGCAGACTCCAGAGAGCCTGAAACTGGAATGCCATTCACCTAGCAGCCTCATGCGCCAAAGGACAGATAAGGATGGAGCGGGGTTTCAGGGCATGATTTTGGGTTTCAGTCTTTTGGGGAACAATGTTTTTTTTTTATTTTTGTTTTTATTTTTTCTGCGTTTTACAAAATAAATTGGTCTGGAGTTAAGGGGACCCCCACGTCCCCAAACTGGGCAACATTTTAATAAAGGATCCCTTTGTTTCTCACCCACCTTTGTCATTGGAACTGCCTGTGCTCAACAGCGGGCAGCCAAAGGCCACGTTTGTTTGATGACAGTTCTTTCTTAACTGAAGCATCGTTACGGGGCACATGAAAGTATAGGGTATTTCCATGACTGAAGAACCATCTATCAGCTAGTGCTACTAGAGAAACCACGATGGTATGTTGAGAGTCAAGATATATTCTGAAAATAGAAAGTAGGATGTATTTGTTGTGGTCATAATGTCACCTGGCTGATTCTATGCCTGATACTGGCTTTCTCCCTCATGGTCCAGGCCCTCCACGCTCTTGACTCATGAGGGAAAGAATTCGAGGACCAGTTGGACTGAGAGCAAAGGCAAGTTTTATTTAGGTAGATAAAAAGAAAGAGGTTAGGATGCAGAGATGCAGGGAAATTGCTAAGGTGACCAGCTTAAAAAAAAATTATTTATTTTTTCCCCTAAAGCGAAATAAGTTGTGTATGTCCACATATGTAATCTCTGTTCTCACCTTTACCTTAATTAGAAAACATAAATCTCTATATTACTTGGCTTTAAATAATAAGTAACTTGTCATATAAATTTCTCATCTGTTACATTTGTTTTCTTATTCTCTGTAACACATTACAATGAATGTAGCTGCTAAGAACAACATATACTTATTTTCTCAGTTTCTGTGGGTCGGGTGTCTGGGCCTTACTTACCCGAGTGGTCAGCATCACACTGGGCTGAAATCAAAGTGTCACCTGGGGGTACAGTCTCATCTGAGACTCAGGGTCTTTTCTCAAGCTCATTGGTTACTGGCAGAATTCAGTTTCTTATAGCTACAGGACCTGAGCCCTCTGATCTTAGAGGCCACGTGCTTTTCACTGTAACAGCACTCTCCACAAAAAGGCAAAGCCAGAAGGAGAGCTTTTGCTGTTGCTTCTCTGCTCCTTTAAGAATGTATCTGATTAGGTCAGGTATGATAATCTGTTCTTTTTTTTTTAACTAAAAGTTAACTGATTACATTTTTGAATTACATCTGAAAACTCCCTTCATCATTGTCGTAGGACATAACCTAATAAAGGATGTCACAAACCATCATAAACTCATGCCCTGCCCACACTCAAGGGGAGAGAAGGGCATTTCTAGGGAGGCCGGTCTTTGAATATTAATAAAACAAACTTCAATTTCTACAAATGCTGTACAAAACAACGAACTTTTCAAGGAGTGATATACTGTTTAATAAATTAAATCTCATAAATGGACTTCTAAAATTATGTTCACGCTCAGTAGTTACCATTAATTTGTCACTGGGATTTCAGTGACAATACAGAAAAGGTTCCTGATATCTTGAGGAGATCTAATTTTAAAACTAGCAAAAAAAAAAAAATTGTGCCAAATATATTTGGACCCATTTTAGGAAGACAATGAGCTAATGAGAATTATGAGCCAGTTGCTCTAAATAAGGATGTCAGGGAGTTCTCTTTAAGGAAATCATCTTGAAAACATTCAAGGAGGAGGGAGAAAATACCATGTTGATGCTCTAAAGATGAAGTTGAAAAACAGTATAAAGTCACAAAGAAAATGGCAAAAGCCAGATGATTTTGTAGCCATGAAAAATTTTTTTTTTTTTGCTTTTTATTCTAAGAGCAGAGGAAAGCCATTGGGGAATTTTGTGCGGGCAAGGGTTATGATAATGAGAGGTGTTTTGTTAGTTAGTTTTGTTTTTATTTGTTTGTTTAAAAAGATCTCCTCTGGTTCTGCTCTGGGGAATGGTATCTTCAGAGCTCAAAAATGAAAGCAGATGACCAGATGAAAGATTCTATCCCAGTTTATGAGGTTTGGGTTAACCTGGTAGCTGTTGACATATAATGATGAGGATGGATTTGGAATATACTTCAGCAGTATAGCAAATAGACTTTGAGATAAGACGATGTGGTAGTGGTTAAAAATAAATGTGCTTTTCCCTTACTTAAAAATAAATTCTGTTCAAAAAGCAATTCATTGTATTAAGTTTACTTTTATATTTTCAAAGACACACAGCAGAGTAAAGACAATCAGCAAAGGGGAAAAAATACAGACTACAGTGGCTCCATCTAATAAAATTTTATTTGTCAAATGCTTAGTAATAAAAAAGTAGAATCGTCAGTGATTAAATATTAACTTTTGAAAATATGACAACTCTATTTTTTCCTAGCAATTTAAAGTGAAATTGGCAAAACTACCTTCAGAGCCATTGGAAAGAAATGCTTTAGAGTTCAAATCTCACTCTTGTACAAAATTTGAATGACTTTGATGGCTGCAATCTGTGCTTTTAGGAAAATACATTGCAAATTTTAAAGCTGGTATGTTGTTACAGATGGGGAGAGAGAGAGACCCAAGTCAAGAGGCTCCTTTTTCTGACTCGGGTCTTGTCTCACTTGCAGAAGAATGATTCACAAGAGAATAATTCAAACAAGAGACAATCATGTATAGTGGAAATGAAATAGCAAGGTTATTTCTGGAACACATACAAACACACAGCGGCAAGCAGACAACCTGGCAAGTCTAAATGCACCACGTGTAGAGGAAAGAATGTTGTGAGTTTGTTCTATACACTTGAGCCAAGGCTACAAGTGGGTGCTTAGCTAATCTATGTACGCTGACTATTGGGGTTCAGGGGTTATATACCTTAGTCAGCTTCTAGTTTCCCTCCCCTTCTCCCCCTTATAAATCTTGGGAATAATGTGCAACTACAAAGGCTTTCTTTCCCAGTTAGTAAAGGCTCCTTGTCTTAGTGAAATCATCAGAGGCCCCTTTTCCTCGGCATAAGCCCCCTTCTTTCTCCTGTGCTGTTCCCGCTTGTGGTGTTCAGAACACCCATCGATCTTAGTGAGATGGCTACAGAAGCCCCTTTCCTGAGCACCATCTCAAGGACTCCCCCTTCCTCCTGCGCTTTGTTGCTTGCAATAATCAGGACACTGGTGATCTTATCCAAACGGAGCTCAGGACTGCTGAGTTAATTGGTGAGACACGCGTTCCTTTTGCTTCCAGCCTCCTGTATTAAGTTATTTGTTAGATTTTAATGGTGAGGGCCCTGCCTTTATTTTCCCTCCGGCTACTCATTCCTAACAATATGACTTTTGATATAATGCACCATTTGATGCTTGTTGCCTTTCAGAGAGAAAAATACAATGAGCACATTTTTGAAATGACCAGGTAAGCTTCTCAACATGACCTGCCAAGTTCTGATTAAGATCAATCTGACAAGACATTTAACTGGTTAAACCAATAAAGTATGTATGTGCTTTGGGATGTTTATTTGTCTGTGTCTTACTATTTTCATTTAGTAAGTATGCCAATGCATATTAGTTATTAATTTCTGCTTTGTCTTTGCAGATTAGAGTGGATAAACTGTCACTTAATTCTGGCACAGGTAGAGTAGAAAACTTTTTAAAAGTAGTTACGGGATCAAAATTGTCAGTAACATAAGCTGACTGCTATACTGTCAATTATGAAGAGTATAAGCAATTGATTTTCCCCTCATCTTCTAGTTGCCTCAAGGATGATAGAATTAACAACCATGGAAAATATTCATAGACAATATTACATGGTGAGAGAATAAATGAGACTAGAACAATGGACCATCTGAAAATTTTAGTGGTCTGATTTACAAATCACTGTTACTGTTGCATTTTTGAATATTAATATCAGGCATAAAAGTGTATTTAAAATGTATAATTATTTGAATAATAAATACAATAAAATCAATTATATAGATTTTTTTATACTGCTGTTACAGATTTTATAATAATCACAGGAATCTCTGGAAATGTCATCACTTCAGAGGAGATTTTCTGATTTCACAGAGTAAAAAATATGGTTTTATTTTACATGGTCTTCTTGACCTTTGAATAAATACCTGCCTCTTGAACCTCCTCTCATTTCTCTCCACAGCCATTACCTTTCTCCCCTCATCTATGGTTAAATGACAAACAGATGAGGAGAAATCATACACATTTTTCTTTTCCAGGTGCTAGTAGAGTTCAGTTACTTGATATGAGAGAGAACTTTAGTATGGGATGATATTAAAGGAAAGTAAAGAAGAACCGAAAGAATAACAGGTGTAAGAAAAAGTAAGGAAATAATGAATGTATATATCTCTTTTACACGATGTGTTGTTTTCTACACCACTACCACTGCATTATGCATAAATGACGGGAATGATCACGTGGGCAAGACCACCATCTGTGTGGTAAAGTGAACATACTTTGCTCAGAGAGGGACGACTCAGCAAAGTTACCCTGCAGAGGGGGTTAAACTAGTTGAGGAGAATAATCGAATCTACTGCCTCTCCTACATACACACATAAATAATTTATCTTCTATTCAACACCTCCCAATATTTGTCAAAGCAGAGACACACATAGTCAAACACATGCACCACACGCGCGCGCATGCGCGCGCGCGCACACACACACACACACACACACACATACACAGTGTCCTTTTTATCTCAGAAATGGCATCACCCAGATATATTTTAGAAGTTAGTAATATTAGATTCATGATTTGGCAAAAAGGATATTAAGTACAAGTCCTCATTCATTTAGTACAAAGGTGATAAAGCTCAAATATGATGATTTTTATTTTCTGTGTCATTGCTAAGGCATTTAACCACTGTGAGCCCCAACTTCCTTGCTTGTAAAATGTGAATACCATACGTGTGATGTTGTGCAGTTTAGAGCCTTCTCCATTCTTCATCTCTTGCTCTTCCCGTTTTGCTCCACCCTGTCTGAAAATGATATATCCAGATGCTGAGAGTCCTTGCCAGCCTCATGTTTAATTTGTACTTCAATACTTAATGTTGTTTCTGGCTACAACAATTAAAATTGTAACGTGTGTGTGTGTGTGTGTTTTACAATTTCTAGACATCATCAAGAAGTTGGTTTAGTTTTAGTAGCTTCTTTGGCAAGCCTAAAATGTTTCCAAATACTCCATTTATAAAGTTTTTTTGAAAGGCCCCAATATTGCTGATACTTACATAACTCCTCTGTTTTGTTCTTACAAAACCCAGTAGGCACAAGGGAATGACTGCAATGGATCACAAACATGAATATTTCAACACTTTAAATGCTCCTCCTCAGCATATTGCTGAGTGTAAAATAAAGTGCTATTTAAGCCATGTTAAGTTAAAAAAATAGCAATATAAGATTACCCAAACAGACGTCAACCTGCAACATAACTTTTTTGTTTTTGGTTTTTGTCTTAAATAAAGAGTTAAGATATACTGTGAAGGATGCTGATCTAAGATTTTTCATAACAAGTAAAAATTAATGTTTGATCATTTTGACAGCTTTAGGAAATGGACGATCATAAGCCAAACTAGTGTTGGGAAAATTAAGTTGTATAACTTTAAATCACTCTCATGCATGTGCGTGTTCATAGTTGCTGTGTCTGTTAATGGATTTTAGATCTGATTCCAGTCTGGTATTTGATTGTGCTAATTATTGTTTTCTTAAAATAAAAATTAAAAATATAAATAGGAAAATAAGTGATAGCAAGACTTTAAATAGATTTGGAGAACGCTAACAGCTCATTTGTTCTTTTATTTCTTGTTAGAGACCAAGCAGACATTATATTGTAACAAAATCATGAAAAAATCTATAACAATTTAAAATGAAATACATAAAAATTAATAATTCTTTAGGTGAACACCTAAATATAGTAGTAAATATCTTGAGGAAGTGATTCTAAAAAGCACATGCTTAAGAGAACCCTAATAATAGTATTTAAAAGCATGAAAAAAACTTAAGTACAAATTAGAACACCTTACATAACAGAATAAAGGTCACAAATGAAAAAGTGTCCAGATTGTAATGTTTTAATGTTGAATAACTTTACCTAAAATAACACAAAATTTCCTTTTCTGAAGATGTTCAGTCACAATATAACCAGTCCTAAAAGAAGGAGTAAGTAGCTATATATAAAGATCTCTTAGCCATAGTGCTGCAGAGCGTCTTGTCCATAGCTGGATGGAAGGTCTTGCTAAGAAATTAGTTATTTAAAATATCAACCACCACAACAAAAAGTGTGTGTGTGTGTGTGTGTGTGTGTGTGTGTGTGTGTGAGAGAGAGAGAGAGAGAGAGAGAGAGAGAGAGAGAAGGGGATATATATAGAGAGAGAGAAAGAGAGATTGATTTCTGTTTCTTTTATGTTGAGATTGTTGCCTTCACACTAACAAAACAAAAAGCCAGACATGGTAAAACATCAAAGCTTTCTTGAAACCATCAGAGAACTATCATGCAAAGAAACATAACTGAAATAATTTACAGAAAGTGATTCACCTGTCCTAAGAGAAGAGAGACCTGTGGCTCTTCTCATTCTAGGCAGTGTGTTCATGGAAGGAAAAGTTACCATAGATGACATAAACAGTGGGGAATGACAGAACGAACACCTGAGAGAAACCTCTCTTACAGAGTCCACCGAACTAAAGAGAAAAGAGAATTACCCACTGAACTAGAAGCTGACAGTGGAGTTAGAGCACAGAGAGATTTATGGTGTGGGAAGTGGAAGCTCAACTGTAAAACAAAAATTACCCATTGAATCTCATCTTTCCTTAAATCCCAATAACTAAAAAATGGAGAGTTCTGATTTTATTCTTAATATATATATATATATATATATATATATATATATATATATATATATATTTGAATCTAATGGTAAACTGGATCAAAATAAATAGTCAAAATGCCCAGATGCTGTTCAACTATTAATCAGATTGATTCAGTTCTCCACTCAAATAATCTGGCATAACATTTACAACTGTTGAAAATACTATACTAGTATCACAATTCACATCAAAAGTAAAAAAAAGTATGACAAAAGCCATGAGAGAAATTGTCAGCAGAAACATACACAGAGACTTCCCTGATATTAAATTATTAGAAAGTGACTTTAAAGTAATTATCATAAAAATGCTAAAAAATACTGAAAATTGTGAACAATGTGTAGTAAGATACGGGGACATTCATCAGAGACAATGAGACAAATGAAGAATAAAATGGGATGAAAAATTAAAGATAAAAAATCATAAAGAATTAACTGTTGATTTGTTTAAATGTACTGAACTGTGACAAAAATAAAGTTGAAGCCAAGGAAAATGTATATGTTGAAAAACCTTGGTATAAATAAAGACTAAGAAATAAGAAGATTTTGAAGTATGTGGTACAGCCTAAAATAGACTAGCACATACGTAATCAAAATGCCAAAAAGGAGACAGAAAGTGAGGCTAAAGAATTAAAGATGTAACAATTGAGAGCCTTCAAAAATTGATGTAAGACATCCATCTACTAAAAATCTAAGAAGCTCGGGAAACCCAAATACAATAAATACCCACATTTTGACCATGTGATAGTCAGTTATATGTGTCAACTTGACCAGGCTAGGAGATGACCAAATAGCTGGCAAAACATGACTTCTGAGTGGGTCTGTGACAGTTTTTCCAGAAGAGAATAGCACTTGAATAGACAGACTGGATAAAGAAGATTATGATGGGACTCATTGGCTGTCAAGGGGCAAAATCAGGCAAAATAGCATTTATAAATAAATTCTCTACAGTTGAAGAAGTTAAAGAAAAATGTGAATGAGAGAGACAAAACTCATCTATTCATATTTCAGTTCTTTCCCAGACATGCCATGCTAATAATATATTTGCATATGTGTTCACTGATACTTTGAGGAACTAGTACATTTCTTTTGTGGAGTGGGGGTGGGGGGTGACTACTGGTAAAATTTTATTTTTCAAATGAGCTGACATGCATCAATCTGACTTTTTCTACCTTAAGATCTGAAGGGCCTGTAAGTAAACTAATGTATTATTAGCTTACCCTTACTCTTACTTTTCAGACAATCGTTATTGCAAAGGTACCAAATAAACAAAAAGCCAAAAAATTTTATTGAACTAGGTTGCTGTAGGATGTCAATGGTGTACAGTTCAAAGTACAGAGTTTATTTTTATTTTTTATTTTTTTATTTTTTTGCTCATCTAAAAGTGGATGTTTTCTAGTACATTAACAGAGACTTGAAAAAAACATTGTAATTATTCTCACTGGACTATGAAATCAGAGCCACTTTATCTGCTGATAATCATTTTATCCTATAACCTGCTAACAGATGATACATACGTTAGTTGCCAAATAACAGAATTAGTGTCTTAGGCTAAAACTGTTGGAAAAGACCTTTTACACTGTCTTCCAACGTAGCAAGAATATTTGGATTCTTTAGATTCTGGATAAATTTTGCTTTAATCATAGGAACTCTTTCAAGCACATTTCAAATCACAGCATAATATTCCTCATTAACTGATGTTTTGGGTAGCTGTTTTGAATTTTTGAAATTATTGCCATTTGTTAGATCTTTGTGGTTTACAATTTCAAGATACATTTTTGTCTTCCACAAATTCCCCTTTAAAAATATTATAATATTATAAAATTACTAGAGATAAGATGTGACACGTATATGTTATAATTATTTTATATATTAAATTTTGCATAATATTTTATTGCATATATTCTATTTATTATAGACATCTCTAAACTTGAATTAAAATAGATTTTTGAAAATCTAGTAAAAGTGTAAAATAAAAAGCTTCCCACAAGTTCTCATGTTATTCTTCATGTCTCAGATTCTGAAAATACAACTGAATCATTTCAGTGAGTGTTTCAATAGAAATATTTCTGAATTATTAACTCCTAAAATAAGACAGTCTATAAAGGATGTAAAATGAGAAAAAGAAATTACTAGTTTTGAAGAGCAGTGTCAGACAGTCTTACAGGGATATTAGTCAGTAATTCTAGTGTCATTGTGAAGGAAAATGTCAGCCTTCTGCACAATAGGAGGGCAGCAATAGTGTTTTTGAGAGACAGCACCGTCTGCAGTATTTCATCTTCATGTGTCTTAGAAACGGACGCTTTAAGTGGAGGGTCATGGATCCAGCTAGGTGCCTATCATGGAAAAGACATTTCAGTATTTTATAGTGGCTTTTAATTCTGGGTTTATAAAGAATGAATGATCTACTTACAACTTTAAACATAAATAACAAGAGGAAAAAGTACCTATTACATCACTTAGCAATACATATATTTCCTTATTATTTATAATGATGCTTCTAATCATCTCATTGCTGCTTTTACAAAAGTTCAAGAACCAAAAGGAAAGACATTTGACCAAAAAGCATTATGATGGAAAAGTCAGTCATAATGCTTCAGTATTTTTATTGTCCTCAAAACAAAAAGGTTTAGCAATCCTTTGAGTTAAGAACCTTAACGCGGAATAGATCCGTCGCTTTTATCTGTGATGTTACACTACGCATTATGGTATTCAAGGTTGCTGAAGGTCATAAAAAAGCAACAAGCACATCAGGTGAAACTGAATTTTATTTGCATTTTAATAATGCTTTCCACCTTTTTAATGATATCTATAACTTCCCCTTTTTCACAGGTTTTCCATCTCAGAGGGTATAAAGCCTAGGAAAATCACTCAAGGCTTTTTAATTTAGAGATTGTAAAGTTGAACATGGACAAAAGATGTGAAGTAAAGATTAATAGCTTGTTTTACAATATTCAGTATGATGTGGTTTAAGAAATCCTGACGAAATATTCTAATCTATCTAGAAATAAGAGTGATGATAAGAAAGGTAGGGTAGTATATTCTGTGATCCAAACACATTTAAATACATGATAGTATATTATATGCCAGATAGGCTGGATTTGTAGAAGCTGCTGGTGCAGAATTAGTAAAACACAATATAAAAGTATTAAAAACTCCTAGCAAAGATTCATGTACAGTTGTTTGGCTTATGTAATACACTCTGAGGTTGGAGTGTGTGTGTGTGTGTGTGTGTATGTGTGTGTGTGTGTGTGTTTGTGTGTAGAGCTGGATGAACAGGATAACACAGAATTGTAAGACAGTCAAGTCCACCAAGATTCACTGGAATCTGCTTGTAGTGGATTAAGGAATTCAATAAAGTTTGAGGCAAGTCATTAATCTTCACAATGTGCTAATAAAATCCAATTAGTTCTTCATATGATCATCTTTATTCATGTCTTCCTGAAGAACCTTCTTACGCACTATAATGCCAAAAAGTGTTACCAATTTGAACTACATTTTCCTCACGGAAACATTTGTTTTATCTCCCAACAAAATTACGTCCTAAATGTATGCCAGCACATATAACCTCTGTTAGGGGTCTCAGGATTTCCCTTATCCTTAGAATCATTCTGATAAGAAAACCAAGTCTCCACTTCTCATGGTCTTAATTGTTTTTCTGGTCATGATTGGAAATATAGAATATTCTTCTGATACACTCTCTTGGTAACTTTAATATACCACCAGCCTTATCTTGCACAGTATTTAATTTATAATCCAAAATTATACCCAAAATTATGTGAAGATATTCTTAAAAATATATTTAACTACTAGTGACCTTTTTTTATAGAAGGATAAGGACTGAATAAGAAAATAATTTTTAAGGAGAAAAAGTAATGTCTTCTTTTAAGAACATATGCAGGAAGTCACATAGTATCCTACTCAATTCAATTAATCTCATTCATTCGGTCACTTACTAAATTATACTTTTATTTTTACAAAATGAGTACTAAGTGCCTACCATGTGCTAGAAATCTGTCACGTAGGTTCTTAAATGCTGTGCCTCATAGAAAAGTTCTTACCCATTTCAATATTTTAAGATTATAAAGTTAGCCCTGGCTGGTGTAGCTCAGTTAATTGAACACTGGTGTGTGAACCAAAGGGTCACCGGTTTGACTCCCAGTCAGGGCACATGCCTGGATTGTGGGTCAGGTCCCCATTTGGGGGTGCACAAGAGGCAACCACACATTGATGTTTCTCTCCCTCTCTTTCTCTCTCCCTTTCCCTCTTTCTAAAAATAAATAAAAAAACTTAAAAAAGTATTATAAAATTATTGTGGCTGAACAAATTTATAATTGGTTTAAAATTTATCTTTCTAATCCAACTGAATTTTATTGGATATATGACATGAAGCAGAAATGTGACACTGTTGGTGTTAGTCTTTTAATTTGGTTTTTAATTAATTTTTTACATTCAAACTAAATAGTTATTCTAAATCATTTATTAATTAGCTTATCATCTCCCCAATTGATCAGAAATGTGATAATTATTATATACTCAGTAATACAGTGTTATGGTTATAAGCTTAATTATTGAAGCCAGGTTTTTTGGTTCAGATCTTGATACATATTTGTTAAGTCAATTTGATCAAGTTATTTAACCTCTCTGCTTTCGTTTCTTCACTAAAAATGATAAGAAATAGTTCTTGCTATTTAGTGGTATTTATATACTTAATATATAAAATATATTATATATAAATACAGAGCGGCATTCAACAAAAAGAAACAAATTAGTTATTTTTATTCCAGGATTTACAAATATTCATGGTTATTTTTTTCATGGGCTCTTGATTTTATTTTTTTACTGTGACATCCTTGAGTTCAAAGTCTAATTTTGTTTTTATATCAGTAGGCTTAGTTCTGCTTCTTTTTCTTTCCTCCACATTTTATAGCTATTTAGCATACTTTCACTGCAATAAAACATTATTATCAACTCAACTAGTTTATATTCAGGTGGAGCTCATGGATTACATTAGGACAGAATTGACATTTCTCAATATAGTTTCAAGAACAAAATATATTTTAAATTAATCCACAGGTTATTTTCTGTCTTTTAATAAAGTTTTCTGGTTCATTTTTAATAAATATTATACATTGTTTATTATGTGTAATGTTAGTATTTGCTATTCGTTTTAATTTTGACTGGGATAATTTCCAAATGTTTTCTGACCAATTATCACAGACATATTAGAAATGCAGTGTGTTTACATATCTGTGTTTTAAACATGTTTCATTATCAATTTAGACTTAGAAGTTTCTAAATTAATATCATAAATCTGTGTATCAATGAAGCACTTCTGGATTTGGGGTAGGCTTTCATTTATGCAGTTTTTTTGTCCTGTCCCCAATACATTACCATTTTTTCTCAACATTCTTTAATTTAGCTATAACTTCCTGTTTCTATATTTGCCTGCTCACAAAGAGAGGAAACAAAAACTAATTGTATATGGATGCTTTATAATAATTACAAATGTGACAGACTGCTCACCCACACCTACATGACACACAGCTTGGGCTCCACTGTGATGATCTTGGGGATCTGGACTGAATAGCTGTTTTATGACAGCTATGAAGAAAAGGTGTTAGTGAATTAAATGTACACACAATTTCAGAAGGCTCTATATTACACAAACACAAACTTCTGTGAAAGGTGTATATTGAAGGTTTATTGACATAAACTTAGCTATAAAATAGTTCATTTATAACCATCAGGAATAATTGCTCATATCCCAGAACTTCCAATTCAGCTGTTTTCTTTGTTTTTTTCTTTTTTTAAGGTACTATAAGATTAATTAAGTACTATAAACTGTAAGATTAGATTCTTATAGAATTACTGAAAGCCTAAAATATTAAAATTACAATTTATAAAAGGTGTGAAAATAATGAGAAATACAAAACAACTGAGTTCATTCCCATTTTCTTAACTATTAGTGCTTTATGGGTGTATTTAGCTTACTTACAGTGTGCATACATTTTATATTAGTAACTTTCTAAAGTATGTATTAAGTGTATAGCACTTAAGATAATAGATTTAATTGAAAATGTTAATTATGAAACAGAAAATTTACTAAATAATTTTGTCATTGATGGTTAAGTGTTTGAAAATCATACATTTAATCAATATTTTTAATAATTATGCATTTTAATTTTTAGGAAGATTTAAATTATTTTGCATTTAAATATATATTAATCATTTGAAAATCACATTTGATTAATTCAGTATTAGGCAAGGCTGCAATAGCAACAAGTGTTTTTCTTTTTATATTACAGCCCTCTGTATATTAATCTATAGACATCTTCTCAAAAGTATTTAATACTGATATTTTAAAAGCTGTGGTGGCATATAAAGACCAGAAGTAATTTTTGTATTGTGTTTCTTCTGACAAATACAAGCTGTTTCTTGAATGTCAGTTTTTTCCAATATACTTTTAAATAGTGTGTTTTATAGCAAAATTACACTCTAGAACTCACCATGACTAAAATCCACTAGACTCATCTCCTTAAAATCAAATCTCATAATAGAGAGTCAACGAATCGTGAATGCATTCATGAAAGCAACTATTGCTTTTTTCTGCTTCATGTAAGCTAGAAATTAATACTGGATTTCCTGATGCTGAAACATTTCTCTCTTTTTTTAAATGAAATACATGAAGACTTTGTGTGTGCTTACATTATGTCAAGAAGGACTGAAAAGTAGTATACCAGATGGATGTGTTTCCCAAATTTTGGTAAGGAGAGAGAAAACCCTCCCTCTGGCTCCTGCACATGCATAAGCTTACAAAATACTGGATCGCAAAATCCTGAAGAACTCCCTAATTTAAGGGCCAGTCCAGTGGACTGAGAAAGCACTATATAATTAAAAAGAAAACTAAGAAAAGGCAATGTCATCAGTGTGTCAGGAGCACAACTATTCACACTAAAAATCCTCTGTAACTTACTTAATCTTCCCCGTGACTCTTTTTTTCTTTTTTCTTTTGTCCCCTATTCCAGTTGAATAGGATACTGTCATGTCAGGGTGACCACAGCCAAGGATCTTAACATCCACATGTGTGTATTTTCATTTGCCTAGGCCACCCTTATCTAATAGAATTCTTTCTGTATAAACATCAGCCAACTCAGACTGCCTGGGCGCCACCTGTGTTAACTTCATGTATATTTACGGGCCCCTGCTGTTTAGGGGTGCAGAAGATATTGGCTCCTCAAGCCCTGCCCGCCACCACAGGGCAAGACTAAAGGTGGATGATTTTGGCTCCCTTGGCTACATCCTTGCCCGACGGCACAGGAGGAGAGTGAAGGCAGATGATCCCATGACCCCGTGACTCTCCTGTTCTTGCTGGCCGCCAGGAGAATCGTAAGGCAGATTCTGCTGGTGCCCGTCCTTGCCTTCAGGAGCGAGATTAAACTGGTATGATTCCCCCTCCAACGCGCCACTGTCGTTTTTCAGTCTCTGCAAATACAAAGTAAACCTAGCTGGAGCAAAGTCCTATTTGATACAGGTACATAAAACATCTCAACATGTGAATGATTAGTTTCTTTTATCAACTGGGGCAACATTCATTTTTGTTTTGTTTTGTTTTACTTTAGGATTGATGGCTCTCTGTGTTCACTCACCCTGAGCCCTGCCCCCTTCCCTGTAACTTCTACCTGAACTGCAGACCCTTCTAGCACTTCCACCTTCCCTTTGTGTCCCCAAGGTCAACTACAGCCCTCCTGGGGTCTGTCACGTGGTCATCTCACATTTTTGCCACTCAAGCTTCCAAGCATTTTAAAGATCACAGTTCACAGAAAGTCAAAGTATCTTTAGCATGGACCTATAAACATGTTATTGTCAGGGGTGGGGTATGAGGGTATAACAAAGCCAAGAAAATAATTGGAATTTCAGCATCTTCTGCTTGGTAGGCAGCATCCTTAAGGGCCCAAGATCAGCGTTGCATGCCAAGGGTCTCTTTCTGCTAAAGGTTGAGAATGGTTTTAGTATTGATTAGGACTTTGAATGGATCAATCAGAAATCCAATGTTTAGTAATGTTCTCTCTTTTAAAAAGCGTAAGACTTTGTTATATACCCTGAAAAAAAAAACCTCTTAAATTTTGCATATTATCACCACTGATAATATTTTGAATATTTTTTCAGTGAAATATGTGTGTTTTGATACAAAATAAGGAGAAAATTGGGAACACAAAATGTCAGGTCCATCAACCTTAATGTGTAAACATACTATGTGAATAAAAGCATACTTTTCATTGTAACATGCTCTCTCACAGAGCTAGGAATTCTCCATGGCAAAAACACATGACTGGAAACTTAAAGCCATCCCTAGAGTATTTCAGGGATATAACTTTTGTGTGTGTGTGTGTGTGTGTGTGTGTGTGTGTGTGTGTGTGTGTGTGACAAAGAGGGGGTAGGTATGTGATTACTTCTAACCACAACCATTTTTAAAGTATGATTATATTTGTAACTTTGCTAACAGAAAACAAGTATTCTATAACAATAGTTAAAAACCTAATAAGTATTATCATGTGCCAGGCTCTGTAATAAAACTTATATTTAGTCTACTCAATATTATCTCTAATTAAACCTCCACAACAACTCAAGAAGTGGGCATGTTATTCCTGCTTATAGATAAAGAAAGTGAGGCAGAGTAATTAGTGTTTCTTAGTTACCAGCAGAGTCAGGATTCTGAGGCTATTCCTGGTTCTTGGCTTATGACTTTATAGTTAAGAAGGTGGAGATTTTGAACTTAGTCTGTCCAGAATTTTCCTCCTGACTCTTCACTTATGTAAGTGAATCTAAAAATTATATAGAACCTATAACTTTTTGAAGAAGAAATTAAATAAAGGTATGTAAAATTCTTATCACAGTGCTTATTATATAGTAAGTTCTAAATAACCTCGAGCTCTTATTAATATTATTATCATAAACATACATGTATTTTAAATAATAAGGTTTAGATATATTAAATGAAATATCTGCAATTACACAGTAATTTTATTCAAAAAAGAAAATTAATTTCTGTGGGTTCCTAGGTCAGTTTGATTTTATTTCAACAATGCTTTTGAAATGATTTGTAAATATACTCAAATTTTGAAGTCTTGGAATAATTTAATCCTTCCACCTACATTTTCTATTTGTCTAAACTGTTTTGTAGGAAAAATGATTCCCTTTTCTTTATAAACTATGTTATCAAAGAGTACATAAAAAGCATTTTGTCTGCTTATGCCAGAGTTAATGTGTTGGTGGTCACTGGAGGTATGCCAAACATTATCATTTGTAAAATGCTGGGAAGTGTTCTTCTAGGAGTAAAAAAAGCTGCAGCTTCTGAACAGTCTCCAATTGTTCTGGTGTGTAATTCTTTCATATAATATCTTCACTGGGTTTTGCTTGAGACCCAGAAGTAGCCTGAGGCATCAACATTATAACTAGCATATGTCTAGCCCTAAATTCTCATTGATATGTTTATTTAATCTGCCAAAATGACATTGGAGTGCTTCTTCCTACACTTGCAGGTTTGGCCAAAGACACTTTGCAACTCCTTCCATATGCTCGTTGAATCACAGAATATAAGGAAATAAACCATATTGCCTCGCTTTCAGGAGACTGTATATGAAGTAGATTCCAATCAGAGGAGCTGAGAGGAGATTTGTATGATTACCACAGAGACCATATTTCTACTGCTGATTTGGTTATCAGATTAAGGTTGAGAAGCAGAAAAAGCAGCTGAGGTATCCAGTCTCTGCAGTTCAAAGTCTCCTCACGGACTGCAAATGTGGGGTGTCAGAACCGGGGCACATCTATAATACGTTGTTTTCCATCCAATGCTTCAGCTGTGAGCATCTTTCATATGTCTACTGGCTATCTTTATGTCCTCTTGGAGAAGTGTCTATTCACCCTCTTTGCCTATTTTTTTAAAAAAACGGAATTGTTTATTATTTTGGTGTTGTATGAGTTCTTTACACATTTTGGATATCAACTCCTTATCAGATGTATCATTGGCAAATATGTTCTCCCATTCAGTGAGTAATCTTCTCATGTTATTGATGGTTTTCTTTGCTACACAAAGACATCTTAGTTTGATGTATTCTGATTTGTTTTTCTTTTGTTCCTCTTTCTTGAGGAAATATATCAGAAAAAATATTCCTATGCGAAATGTTTGACATTTTACTACTTATGTTTTCTTCTAATATTTTTATGGTTTCAAGTTTTACATTTATGTCTTTAACCCATTTTGAGTTTATTATTGTGTATGGCATATGAAGGTGGTTTTCAAACATTTATTGAATAAACTGTCTTTACCCTATTGTAAGATCTTGCGTCTTTTGTCAAATATTAATCAACAGTAAAGGTATGTGTTTATTTCAGGACTCTCTATTTTGTTCCATTTTTTCTGTGTCTGCTTTTATGCCAGTATCATGCTGTTTTGATTACTATGACCTTGTAGTATAGTTTAATATCAGGTAGTATGATACCTCCAACTTTGTTCCTTCATCTCAAGATTGCTGTGGCTATTTGGGGTCTTTTATTATTCCATATACATTTATGAAATTTTTGTTATAGTTCTGTGAAATATGTCATTGGTATATAGCTTTGTGTAGTATGAACATTTTAATGAAGTTAATTTTTCCTCCATATGAACATGGTATATGTCTCCACTTATTTTTGTCTTCTTCTTTTTCTTTTTTTTTAGTGTCTTATAATTTCCTGATTACAGGTCTTTTACATTTTTGGTGAAATTTATTCTTAGGTATTTTTTGATGCAATTATAAATGGAATAGTTTTCTTAATTTCTCTTTCTGGTGTTCTGTTATTGGTGTATAAAATGCAAATTATTTATTGATATTTGTTTTGTATGCTGTTATTGTACTGAATTTATTAGTTCTAGTAGATTTTTTTTTGCTAGAATAGTTACAGTAACTGATTGCATAAGTGTTTACAGCTTAATATCATCTTATCGATTGATCCTTTAAAGTCTAACTTTTCTGATGTAATTATTGCTACTCCAGCTTTTTAAAATTTCTATCTGCATGAAATTCGGATATCTTTTCCATTCTTTTACTTTAAGTCTATATTTATTTTTTGTTTTGAGGTGGATCTCTTGTAGACATCATATAGATGAGTCTTATTTTCTTATCCACTCAGCTACCCTATGTTTTCAGTTGCAGCATTTATGCCATTTATATTCAAAGAAATTATTAATTTTGATTTTGAGACAATTTATTGTGAATATAACTTTTTATGTACTCTTTATTTTTCTATATTTTCATTAATTTAAGAAGCATTTTACTTTTCTGTTTTAATTTTTAATTAATTTCTAGATGATTTTACTATTATATCATGTAAATACCAGATAATAGATTATTATTTAATTATCAGGTTTATCTGATGAATTTAATGAATTTAAAAATGATTGCATTTTTTAACTTGCTAAAGTAAAATATATAGTAATTTTAATTTATGCTAATTTTTAATTAATTTTAATGCTACATTGTTTTATTTGTGTTTTCATAATCATTTAAGTGTCTTTTAAGGCTTGTTTTCTTAGGATTCTCAATGTTGTCATTGCTGGAGAAGTATCTTGTGCTATAATGGTTGTTTATGTTGTTGTTTTTTAACTAGAATCTTATAAAAAGTGTCTTCTCAAATATCATGCTAAGTGAAATAAGTCAGGCAGAAAAGTAAAATAATAAATATTTTTAAACACAAAAATAGAAAACAGAATTTCAGAAATATTTCCATGAAATTCTCATTATAAGGACTTTAAAATTTAAGAATAATTGTGTGTGTACATACATTATCAATGATTTAAAATTTTATTCTGATAGACCAATATCTTTCTTACAATACACACATACTCATATGTGTCTTGGGCTCTGTGTATTTAAATGAGGAAGATTTTTCAACTGGGAATGTAATATCAAAATAATATTTACAATTTCCTGTAGCCTGTGAAAAAAACAAAATGAGTGATGTCAGGCATAGTCATACAATACTTGTTCTTAATTTGATGGTATTAAAAATAAATAAATCGGAGGTTGTTTTTTATCTCTTCAAAAGCCACAGTGCAATATCGAATGTTGTGTAGGAACTAACAATCTGCTTTCACACTCAAAAACTATTGGTGTTGACATACTTTACAAATTAAATATGTGAAACATTTAAAAAATATTATGCCATCACTTATTGGTTTATTTCTTGAAGTTATATAAGTTTAGGATAATTTATAATATTAAGGGGGTTGATCCCATCTAGCTGTGTATCAGGGCATAGGTTATCAACATGATATGGAATTCATAAACAATATTTACTTAATCAAATATAGAGCCATCTCGCCCCTTGCTATGTCCAGTCTACGATAGCTCTTCTACAGCAGATGGCAGCACTTGCAATATTATGACATGAGAAAAACCCTAAATGCTTACTTTTAAAATTATTGAACTCAGTTTAAGATTGGTGTTATATGTGATATGTTTATGAATTTAACATTATTAAGCTCATAAAAGTAATGCATGATGTTACTGAAATATTTAATATAAATTATTTTTGACAAAAATATTGCATGTAATATGCAAAATGTTCACTAATAAAGCATAGAAACAAATAAAATTCAGTTAAGCTCACTAACTTAGATATAATTTAAATAAAAAGTAACCTATTATCTATTTGTTTTGTGCCTCAAAGGATCTATCACTTGTTATGCAAAACGTCTTGCTAAACTATTTGGTTAGTTATTGTTATTATAAAATTGCAGCTGTTCAACTCTTTTAAATAAGAACATTTATTAATTATAAATATTAGCACAACAGAGTTAAGCCTTGTTAATTCCATTTGGAATAGCTACCCATAAATTAATTTTTATATGAATGAAACTTGCCATGTTAATAACCCATATATATGTACTTTAAATATTTTGTTCATTTTAAATAAGATTCTATTTATATATGTATACGTTTCCCAAAATTAACATACCTTTCAAGAAAAGCTTCTTAATTAGTTAGATAAAATACAATACTGGTAATCAGATGATTGAAGTAATTACCTTTATTTTTGCTATAAAGTAGTATAACAGCTAGCAAAATAAAGATCTATTATTAAAAGCTCCTAAAACCCAAAGATATATACTACTATTTAAATATTTCTAAATTTCGCTAACCTGTGGATTAAGGCAAGTCATCTAGTTTCCCTTATTCACTTCCCAAGCAATGGCAGGGTGCCCCAACATATCCTTATTAGCTATCACAGTTTATCTCTGGTGCTCAAGAAACAACCTGATCATGGAAGTCATTGAATCTTCTTTTTATCTCTTTTTGTGGCTTCTATTTTTTTTTTTTTTTTTTTTTTTCTGTGTGGTTGCCTCTCACTCGCGCCCCCAACTAGGGACCTGACGTGCAACCTAGTAATGTGCCCTAGCTGGGAATCGAACCAGCGACACTGGTCTCGCAGGCCGACACTCAATCCACTGAGCCACAGCAGCCAGGGCTGTGTGGCTTCTATTATCATTGCCGTCTGTATTACTTTGAGGTAACCTCATCATACTCAGGAGTTGTGCATCTTCTCATGCTGGATGTGTCTTTGCTAAGAAGCTCCAGATGACTTCTAATCCTGTTGATAAAGGGTCCTTTCCCCTCTGACTTAACGTCATCACATATCAACAAACATGCAAACAAATCAGCATTATTTGTAAACCGATGCAGAAAGCTTTGCTCTCATGGAGCTCTCCTTGAAAATAGCTTTCTCTGTTCTTTTCAATAATGTTTCTACCCAGAGAAGTGCAAACATTACCCCCCCCAATAAAACCTAATTCCTAAAGGAATCATGGAGTTGTATGCACTTGGGGTGTCATGGTGACTCTTGTCTTCATCATTCTTTCCAGTCACGGTGCACATATTTCTTTTCTCCTCATGTATGCATTCATTTTCCCCACCAAATACAAAACTCAAATTATTCTTCAGTAGTCATACTTCAATGACTAGAACTGGAACACTAAATTCCTTTTATACAAATTCTAACAAATATTTAAAAGGTGGAGTAAATATCAGGGAGCATCCCTGTCCCTCCTACTTCCTACTGGTTTCTGATGCACGCATATTACAATGGCCATTGTGGGAATGCTGTCACTAGATGGGATCATTCATTTAAGAAGTAAACTTGAAAACAAGGGTCCCCAATTCAAATAAACACAATGGGAAACCTACTTTAATTGGCATACAGAAGTTTCTAAAATGCATCAAGATTCCAAAATAGATTTCTTGAAAAAAATTGTTGCAAAAGTCTAATGAAAATGTCAAAACACGAGAGGTGCCTAAAAGGAAAGACCGACATCGCTTCTGAGGCTCATTTATGTTCTCCTGTATGTAAGTACTCAGTGCACTCGTCCTCTATTTGAATGGCCTTTCCATTCTGAGGGGACCACAAAACTTCCAACAAAAGTCTAACAAGTCAGTGGCCTTACAAACTTCAGCAACAAGGTCCTAAACATAAAACGCCTGGGCCTCGCATCTTGCATATACCCTTCTAGCGTCTGTCATCAAAACACTGGCCCAGAAATTGGTGTCTCACGTACAGTCATTCAGGACACAGGAAAATGATTGTCCTCAAAGGGTTTGTCACATCTTTCCATACTGTCGCAGGGCGCACAGTGTAGTAAAGCATTAGCAAAGAGGACCGCAAAAGATTTTACGATTTGCACCTGAAGTTAAAGGGTCAGCTTTAAGAACCTGCCAATGCGGATTAGTTAGTGTCAGGAAGTCTTGCCTCCCATACCACCGACCTGGATTCTATAGAACTGATCCAGGTTTTCAGGAGTCAGAAAGCAATGCAGCGTGTGTGGATGGGGTGGCAGACGATGGATGCTTAATGTCCCGATAAAAAGGAAGAGCTGACCGGCCACCTGCTTTTTCTATTTGGGTTTCCTAAATCTAAATCGGTCCCAACTAAATGAGAGAGTTTTTGTGTTAATTTATAAGATCCATACATACACATTATGTTCATGAATTTTCCAGAGTCAACGCGGAAGTAGAAAGCTTTTGATATACATTTTTATTGGTAAAATTCCTTTGACTTGTCTCTATTTTTTAAAGTTGACTATGTACTTTTCATAGCCTGAATCATTACGTGCTTTCATCTAGAGTTGAGGTTATGATGAGATGTTGCACATTGAAAGATTTTTAAACTTTGAAACAAAAGTACAATTTTTTTTTACTTAAATATTTAGACAAAAATGTTTAGGTTTATTTGTCATTCCTATTGGCAATAACAAAATAGTTCAGAGATTATGTTAATTTAGACATTACTTAGTTTGCCAAGTGAAAAAAAAAATTAACCTAGAAGGCTTTAAATATTGTTGTCTTATGGATGAATTAATTAAAATGAAGGAATGAGCTACTAAGCTAAAATTGCTTAGAATTACTCAGAATTATCAATCAGAGGGTTCTGGATAAAAGTCTCCATTGGTAAAGAAAAAGATGGACAAGTTGTTATGTTTTTTGGCAACTTATTTTCCCACATATAAACTAAATTGACTGTTCTGCATATGTGTAGGGCAGAGTATCAAGCACCTCTTTGATCTTACCCATGATTGCTAATACTGCATGTCTGTTCCACAGATGCTTTTTAAAAAACATACTAAATCAGTTAATATTTATCTAATCATTTTGATGTTTTGATATAACTTTTTAGACATGTCAAAGGGTACAAAGAACAAAGCTGATTAACAGTTGGTCAGAAATTATGGTCATAAAATTAAATAGTTAACTAATTTTCTTACGAGTAAAATATTTTAGTTAAGTTTGCGTTATGTTAAATCATTTAACTTAATATTTTATCAACCCTGTATTCATTTCATTATGAAATTTATTTTATTTCTTTACCTCCCCTAGATGTATTTGAATTAATTTAGCTGTTAGATTATCTCTGTTGATAAAAGTTCTTAATTTTTCCACTTATCTTAATCTTTAAATTTCTAGATTTTATTGTAATAAATAAGAAATTATTAAATTATATTTGTTTGATACTACTTACCATAATTATAATTTTAGTAACTTATAAACTTTTTAATATTCTTAGAAAATATAAAATAATATAACCTTTTTAATATCTGTTATATTTTCAGAAATAAAAGTGTTAGTATTCATGTAAAAATTTAATTTGTATGCTTTATGGTTTTAATCTTTATTATTAGGAAGTTGTGTTTAATACTGTATATAGATTCTATCAATTGACTAATGTAGATTTTGAAAACTTGTATGTTTAGTTACAGTGTTGTGTTAACCTGAAAATCTTTAAAATTAGAAATATTTTTTCTTTTATTTAAATTTTATAACAGGAAGTCTAGTCAATATTCCTGTGACAATTAATAGGTTATATAAGTGTTCATTATTTGGGGTAACATAGAAAAGTTTTATGTACTTCTTCATTTCTAATATTTATGTAGAATGAATAACTGAAAAAGCTATGATAAAAATAAAATCTTAGGAAAGGAAATTACTCATAAGTTATTCACTATAAGTTTAATGGATAAGAGTTACTATTTTTACACATTTCCCCCAAAATTAATATTTTCTTAAATATAATATAGGATTAACAAATGTAAAACACAGGAGGAAAGACTGTACAAACTTTAATGTATTGTAGTGTTTTAAATGTATAAGCTTTCATCTAAGTAAATATATATGCTTAAATAATTTTCATTAGTGTTTTCCAACAGTAGAGGGAGATATTGAACTAGAAATTAAATATTTTTCAGTACACATTTTTTGTACAATGATTTATTGTTAACTATGCATTTGATTTTAAACTTTTCTTAAAAACATTTCATCAAGTATTTTATAAAAAATATTTCTCTAACATATGTTTTACAACCAACAATATGTCTTATTTATATAAACCAAAAATTAATATATTTACATTATGCTGATATGTCATTTGATATATATTTTTAAATGTCTCAGATTTAAGCATCAAACAACTCAAACCTTAACAATTTTATGTTATTAGAGCTGGTTGATGTAGTAAAGCATATTTTTTTACACTGATGCAGACCTGAATGTTTGTCTCTGTTCTGGTATTTATTATCTGTGGCACCTACAGTGTTATTTTTCTTAAGTTTTACTCTCCTTATCTGTCAAATGAGGATAACAGTAATGTGTTCTTTATAGAGTAATTGGTAATTTTTAAAAATTGAAATACAGTAAGTGCCTAGCACAGTAATTTTGTATTAAAATTGTTGATATATATTTATTAATGGTTTAATATTACTACTTTCAGAATTAAAGAAATATTTATTGAATTAGTAAATACTTAAAATATATAAATATGAAACCATTAACCATAAAAATTAGATTATATAAAACAGTACTGATATTATACGTTTATACTTTGTGCTTTGTATATGACACAATAAAATACACCTGATATGACTTACAATATTAAACATGAATTTACAAATTTGTGTCATGTACAGTATAATCATACTAATATAATTGTAATATTAAATGTTTCTGTTATGTTTTAGATTATACTACCTGATTGATTATTGGTTTTAAAATTTCAATAAAGATCATCAGAAGACATGCCACCTCAATTCTATAAATTCCTTTAAAATGATATTAAAAATAAAAGGTTGGGAATGAGATAATACTGACACTACATAGCTCTAATCTCAGAAAGGTGTTAATTTAATCACTTCAAATGGAAAAAATGAGATTCAATTTAATTATATTGAAATTAATAGCAGTTGTGGTTTTCCACTGGGTTCATATCATTTGAAAGATGTTATGGCTTCAACTAAGACACATTATTTTATATAAAACAATCAGACCTTGGCTTTTGTTAAATTGATTACCTCGTTTTCTGATTTTTAAAATATATTGCTAAATACTATAAATTTTTTACCAAACTACCATTATAGAACACTGTTTTCTCTACTATCAGGCCCTAAAGCTGTGATTTCTACCATGTAATTCAACTGAGGGGGGCAAATAAGAATCACAAGTTTTCCTAGTAGGTGTTGGATTTGAAATTGATCCATATGAACAGATAAGAGTTTGACAGGCAAGATGAGCAACAAAGAAGTAACACATATTTCAGTCAGAAGGAAAAGCTTAAGCAAGGCAGTCTGAGTAATGGAGGAAATAGAGGATATTAAGAAATCAATTGCAGGTATTATGTAGAATCTTGAAAACCCTATTGAGTGATGAGATTAATAAACAAATAAAAAAGTCTTCTCAATCATTAACAACAGAAGCATGAATTTCCTTGCCAAGCAAGTCAAGTGTGGAAAGCCAGTCCTCCACAAGAGGCCCAAGCATTTGCCAATGAGGAGATTATCTGAGGCAAGAGAGCATGCAAGTGAAATCCTGAAAGAGGAGGTTAAAAATAACTAAATGCATTTTCTATAGGCCTTTGAACACCAGAGTAAGATGATAAATGCATCACATTAAAATATGCATAAGGTTTAGTCCATATATATTTATTATATTAATGATATGCAGAGCCAAATTTTTTCATTAGAATCACATATGGATAGTTTTCATAACGAAGTGGAGAAGATAGGATTTTATTCAAACTTTCTGGCAAATTTTATTGTCCTTTGCGATTTATAAAGCATGTGTTTGATCCAAATGTAAGACAAATTGTGCCCTTTCAGCAGGGTATAAAACAAATAGTCCACAACCCTTAGACACTGTTAATTAATTCATTCTTTACATTTTCTTATACTTGTTCAGTTTGTGTTTGCATTTTAAATTATTTTCTCCCTTTTCAACTTCAGATTAATAGCTTCTCTTTTTTCAATTAGTCTTTTTGAGAATACCCTACAACAGAGATTAATATTCTGGTTTTCTTTCTTAAATAAGATTTCATAATCACCCTTCTCTTAAATTACAAAATAAGGTATACTCTTTTCTTATTCATAACTCATTAAATGTGCTATGTTCTATTAGAAATTTAGCATTTTATTTATTTTTATTTTAGAGAGAGGGAAAAGGAAGGTGAAGGAAAGAGGGGAAACATCAATGTGAGAGAGAAAAAATAGGTTGCCTGTCTTCTGGAAGCGCCCTGACTGGGGACCAAGCCTACAATCCAGGCATGTGCCCTGGTCAGGAATTGAAGAGGTGACCTTTCAGTTTGTGAGATGACACCCAACCACCTGAGCCACACTGGTTGGGGGATAAATTTAGCATTTTAACTATTATATATATAATATATTATTTTAAATACAATGTGTAATATCTTTATCATATATAATATGCAATGTATAATTTTATATTGTAAAAAATTGATAGCTGAGTATTTGATTACCACTATGTACCAACTTCACTATATCTGATTATGGTCAAGGAGATCCTGTCCCATGAAAGCCAAGCATTGAACATAAGAAATATTATAGGCAGCCCTTTCTTTCTCCTTGTAAGTGAGAAACCAACAGTAAGTCTCCATGTCTTATCTATGCATCAATCGGCGGCGGCAGCCGTCCGTCTCGAGAGATGATGGCGTAGCTTCTTGAGAGTCTATCTGCACCGCCGAGAATGGCTGTGCAGTCCAACTCGGGAGTGACACGGTATCTGTCTCTTCCCGTGTTGAATCGACATCTTGCAATGACGCTGGAGTGTCCTCTCCAGTGAAGCTGAAGCTACAGAGCCTGGGCAGGGTGATATGGAGGGTCTGCTGTTGCCCATGCAGCAGACCCCCCCTCTCTTCGCAGCTGAAGGGTCCAAGGGAAAGACGGAGTCAATACAGCTTGGCTTCAGGTGCGCCGCAGGAGTTGCCGGTGTTGACTACAACGTCAAATGGCCTTAGGGACTCCGGCTCCGGATTTTCATGCATCAATACATGCATGAAAACCCCACCGCAATTTTCTGTGCTGATAAAGGGCTTGATGAATAAGCAAACTATGACTCATTTGCCAATATTACATGACTAAGGAAGAAAAAATTTAAACTGTAACTTTCATTTTTGATAGGTCATTATAATATATTTTAATAAAAGGTAATTTTAGTAGAGTTACATTTTATTGAACATTTATTCAAACTCAAACTCATAGCTTTTTTTTTTTTTTTTGCCAAAAAATGATTAGTAAATATAGATGTGTTTTTCACTTCTACTTTGGTACAAGTCTTCTGAACACATTCTCATTAGCCAACCAATAATCAATTATGTTGAATTAAAGTAACAAAAACATGTGAATTCAACTGTTACTAAAGGATTTAAATAAAACTCTTAAAGGTCTTTTTGTAAGCCTCACATTTACTAGTGTTTCAATAGCTGCTTCTTTTTTCCTTTTCTTTTCTTTTTTAAATTGATTGAACTATAAATGTTCCGAAGTTTTATTGGAGAGCAGACCAGTAAGAAATGTTAGAAGTAAATTTATCTGACCAACTTAAAAGCAAAGACAATCTCTGACCTCCAGAAGCATGTAATACGTTAGAAGACTCAAATAGTAAGCATAATAGGATAGAAGTTCTAGGGCAGGGAAGAAGGAGAAATCGATCTTTTCTGAGGAGTTAGATGTTTCCTAGAGTCTTCGTGTATTTAACGCCTTGATAGTAGGTGAGCGTTTTTCCTGAACCGGGAAAGAGAAGATAGGAGGAAACGGATAAATGCTAAAGAAGTTGGTCTCTGGCCTAATAGAAGAATCAACGCTTTAAAAAAGGAAGGAGAATTCGTTGTCTCCGTTGGTGATGTGTGAACAGTAGAGAAACATGCTCAGAACATAAAAACTGTAACGATGTGTAGCATCTATTAGTGGAAAAGTTTGATTAAGAAATATAATAGTGAGGATAGGCAAGTAGAGATAGTAAGACTACTGAATAAGACATGCTGGTAAAATACAAAACCAATGTGACAAAGAATAAATATTGAGGTGCAAACAGTAAGATCTGGAAACAATGGAGCATGGTGGTTGAGCAAAACAGAGGTACTAAAGATTGAGATTTAGGTTCCTGGGAAGATAACCTGATTATCAGTGACAACATAGGAAAATAAGATAATGAGTCATCTTCTCGAAGATTATGGTGGATTTGTTTCTGAATATGGGTGTTACTAGTTGTAAAGGTGTGAGTTTTATTTACACGGCTAAAGGCAACCTTTGAATGTTACTCTTTTATTACAAATGTCTTACATATTAAAGCATTACTAACAACACAAAATCGCAGCAGACAGGTGATGTGTTTTCAAACATATTTACTTGAAATGTATTAAATGTATTAGATATTAGTACTGTTTCTAGTTTTCGGGAAGAGCATTCAGCATTGGGTTTGCAGCGGGCCTTGATCCAGGCAGAGTGCACCCCCAGCAGCGGAGAGGCCCTGCCGGGCTCCTTCCTGGACCTGTAGTCACTCTCTCTGCATCAAGCCCCCACAGCTTTGCACTTTGTCTAGGAGCATCTGTGCTGTATCTCAATTTACTTTGTGCATCCCTTAGCCAAGATGTGTCCTAAGGTATCAGAAAAACCTAATAGAGATTTTTGTTTGTTTGTTTTGGGGATGCTCACAATTTTTTTCTTGTAAATAAAAGCAATTGCTTTTTTGCCTTACACCATTTTGTCTTATGAAAGGTTTCCTAGGAAAACTGTATTTTCAGATTATGGGAGAAACCTGTATCTAAATGTGTATGAACCATATGTAATTATGTATGTGTACAAATATAAATAAATTATTTTTGTGTTTTCAACTGATGTAATGACTTGTCTCTAATTTTTATTAACAGTTACTTATTTAAATATTTTATTAAAAATGACAACCAAAAAATTTTAAAATTTATTCCTTTTCTGTATGTATAACTAATACTTTATGTTATTTTAAATTATGTCCATTTATTAAAATATTGATTCCAAATAGCAATGGTGTCTGCTGAATAAACAGATTCTGAAACCAAAGTTAATTAAATAGGTTAAAATCTAGATTTCCCCTTATTAGTTCTGTAACTTAGAATATATTATATTTATGCTCCAATTTTTTTATTGTAATAGTTGTTGCTGCATAGGTTTGTTCCAAGGATAAATGTGTTACTTTGTATAGCATGATTACAGTAGTTATAGACATGAGATATGCTTATAAGTATATATAAATATGGCTTATGAATATTATTAAATCAATATATAAGGTAAAACAATTAAACTATAGTAGTTTGATTCTAATGGATTACTTCAAAATTTGCTCTTTTAGTTAGAACAAAAATTCTGTGATCATTTGAAAGAACATTATGGTTAATACTAATGAAAATGATAACTTATTCTTGCAAATAATTGAATCTATAATAGTTCGCTCATAATCATGTTCAGATTCTGTTAGTTTCTTCTTAAACTTTTAACAAGCCATAATATTAATTAGGGGCCAGTAGTAAAACAACTACACACATAGTCTACATATTTTGAGCAAACTTTGGACAGTTCCCAAGCTCCCCAGCTTTTTCAGTTGTGAATAATTTTTTTATAAATATCCACTAGAGGGCGCCAAAAGAGTGAAAAAGCTTTACACAAAGGGCGGTTTTAGGAATGATTCTTTTCTTATTAAAATTATACTAATAACCAAGGTTAGTATTAGATTGAAAATTCTTATTTCCATTTTTTTTCTTACCCTAAATTCATGGGTTATTAAACAATGAATTCTACTAGTATGGTGGAAAGTATATGTGTCTATGTGTAGAAAGGAAGAGCAGGTAAGTGCAATTTTGAATTGCTTCATATTTTAAGACAGATAAGCTGTATTTAAAAAAATTGTTTTACTGCTAAATAATAGTTTAAAGCTATGAAATATCTATAAGTCAGTGTTTCCTAAGTTTTAGTATGTTTGAATTACAAATAATAATGAGAAACTATTTGTTAAAAATGCCTATCTGATTACAATTAGTCAAAGAAAATAATGCAAAATGTTTCTAGGACTATTTGTTTTACTGTAGTCATATGACTTCAAAGTTAATACTCTTTGAGGGTGATGCCATTGAATGTACTTCTTAGTCCTAATGAGTGTTTCACGGGTATTTAATTTTATCTTTTATTGCCCAGGAAAATCTGGTATGGTATATCCTTCATCTGATATTTCCTCATGTAGACTTCCCCTTTTCCACTCTCCCCCCCCAATAATAATAAAAAGATATCTCTCCATTTAATCAAAAATAACTAATTTCAGTCATTTTATTATTAGATGCTAGTTTTTGTTAGAACTTTTTGTGTTAGTATTTCAATGGTGTTTATTATTTATTATATATCACACTGTTTTGTGTCCTATTTCAATAGAAGGAAACATAAAAATTATAGATTATACACCTTTATTTTCTTAAACACACAATGTACAAAGCAACATCATATAGGATATGTACACTTTTGAAATATGTCATAAATAAACCCTATTATTCCAGAAGAGATATAGGAGAATAATATAAGTAAGATGTACACAGTAAAATCATCAAAAGGATAGTTGTCACAAAAATATCCATATCTATTTTTATGTAGATGTATAGGTAAGGTATAATTTGTATTAAGATAAAATGCCAACATTGTTTAATGAAACCTGTCACTAATGATTTTTGTAATATAGTTCAATACATGTCTTTTTATATTAACTCCAATGCTACCAATTTAAAAATGCAAAAAGAAAAATTACTGTCTTCTGTTCAACAGTTCACATATTTTTCAACAAACATGTGCACCTTGACAATTATTCTCTTTCTTTACAGAATGTAGATCCAATGGTAACAAAAAAATTTATTTCTATACAAATGAATGTAAAGTAAGTTACTTAAATTTCTATATTAACTAATCAATCTTAGGTTGAAAAAGTTAATTACTTTTATTTAACTAAGTAGAGATTATCTTCATATAAATAATCTTAAATAAAAATTATATATGTTTATATAGACACACATATATAATATTTATGGTCATGATATTTCCAATTTTATACTGTTAAAAACAGTACATTAAAGGCAACTGCCATATTTTGTAAAAATGGTTAAGTATCCCAATTGTAAGATTAAACATTAAAAATGTTTTCACCCCTCAGTGATGTAGTTATAGGTGATAGAGAGAAGCAGTGATGTCTGAATTGTGATTGGCAATAAAATGGCATCGGGGATTTAAAATCTCCTACAGGTGATCCACCAGACTGATAATCATATGCATATTTGATTCAGTGATGTTTGCCTATCATTATTGTTAATAATCTGAATACAAAATAATGTAGTCACACAGATTGCATTACTCATAACTCTTAAATAACACTTGGAAAGATCCAGGGGATCAATATTTAATTTTTAGTTTCCAATATTGGTCTTTAGTATTATGCTTTTGATATATGGACAAAATTTAAAATAAGAAATCAATATCTATATATTCCTAAAAACTAGAAAATAAATATCCTAATGTTACACAATAGTGAGAACAGACAAAGAAACCATTCATCTTGAATAAGTACATGACTACTTTCTATGTGCGACTCACTCTGCAGTACTATGGAAAAAATACAAAGTAGACACCAGCTTTCCCTTAAGGAGTCTTTACAATCAAAATAACTCAAGCCTGACATTATTCCAGTGGACCTTGTTTTCTTGCACACCACTGATTATTCATTATGAAAATATTCATCAATTTTTGTAGGTTATTTTTGTAATTTTTTCAAACATTTTTCATAGGCACCCATTTGAAGTAGGGAATTTTATGAAATCTCAAGTTACTTTATATGAAGACAGGTCACTCAAAATCCAAGCTTCCAGGAGAAAGTTTTTATTTGTTTTGTTTTGTTTTAGAGTTTGCCAAGTTAAATAAGGCTATCAGAGAGTTCCTTTGTGTCAACAGATTTCAAATTAAAACAGAAAAGTTATATTATAAGACTTCCTTCAGAATAAAGCAATTTCATTATTAGTTTTACACTTTTGATCTGAATTCAAATTGAGCATGAAGGAAATGTAAAATTTAAATAACAAATTAACTTTTTATTAGAGATTCGATGTAAAAGGCAAATTTCCTAAAAAACCATTTTTTTGTGACTAGATAAAATATCTGCCACATAAATTTCTCTTAAGATGCATAAACTTTTCACTGATAGTTATTACTCATGATAAATGTGTTCAGATGTTCTCATATACAAAGATGTAATTGCTAAAAGGTTAGAACATCTCTCATTCTTCCACATTACACAGGTAATATTTCTTTATTAGATTGGATGTTATTGTCAGAAGCCAAGTTATCCATAATGAATATGCTTTGACTCTAACAGAAGAACAACAACAAAAAACCCACAAAGAAAGAAATGGTGGTAAGTGTTTTGGGCTTCTCTCCTGAAGAAAGATGAAAAAAAAACCACATGATCCAGATTTGAAGATCAAATTCAAATTTTACTGTGTAGTATGGTGTTGTGAAATATAAAAGACAACATTATTTTATTATCATTTTCTATGAATGGAATTTATGGAAATCAAGTTATATATTTTATTTTACCCCATTATTTCTCCAAAGACTTAAAAATTATTTTATGAACTATTACTCTTACATGTAATAGACAGGATTGGAATACAAAATAAATATAATAGATATTTGAGTTGATTTTAAGCTCTGGGATTATAGTCAATTTTATTTATTTCTTTTGAAATTTTCTTTAGAGTTTTAGGATCAAACATATACTGTTCTTAGGTATATACAATTTTAAAGAAAACTTTTAGTTCAAAATAAGAAAAAGAAAAATGCCTATAGTAATATTTAAAATATTAGTGCACAAGATTTTTACATAACTGTAAATATAGACATTATTTGCAGGTATTTATAATATTCAATTATAATAGCATTATCACGTTTTTCTGTGCATTCCTCTAACAATATGGAGAAGACAGAGCCCAAAGTAATAGTCATTTCCCAATGATTTGTTCTATTTCTTTTAAGTAATTATATAAATAATTAAAAAGTGGCATTGATGAAGGATTATTTCTAGGTTTACTTTGTTTCTTCAAAGAATGAACTTACCAATGAATATTTAAAATCCATGCATGGTAGTATCATCCCCAAAGGGTCATCATGTTGTTCTTTCTGCCTTCAGAGTATTTAAATATTCCTCAGTCTACACACAGAATTGTGCAAAGACTTCTATCTTCAAGACTGCCAGATTTTTAAGTTAAAAGCAATCTGACATATGTCTTCCCTTTCTTGCTTAAATGTGGCATTGGAAAAGGTGGGCAGATGCTCTAAAATAGAACTAGCTCTATAAGGAATGAATAAATCTCTTTGATTGTTTAATTATTTTCTCTTTCCTCTTTTCAGTGCTTAGTCTTTGTCTTTTAGTACTATTTGTCCCATATACATTATCAGTCCAACAAATTTCATAAAACATCATTCTGTCTGGCCTGTGTTACCATGTAAATTGATTGCCTTCCCCCATTTACATAAACAGAGAAGGAAAGACAGTCTCCTAGTTCCTCAAACATTGGGTTGGCACGAAAGTTCATTATGTTTTTTTTCTGTAAAATAAATGACACATTTTTCATTTTCACCAATAACTTTATAGATTTGGATATTTTGAGGATGTTGGCTATCTCTCGCATGGTATAACATTGGATGTTTTCAATGAATGTCTCAATTTGATTGGTATCAACTTCAACTGGTCTACCCAACTGTGGAGCATCACCCAGCGAGAAATCTCCAGCATGGAACTTAGCAAACCACTTCTGACATGTTCAGACAGTCACAGCACCTTCTCCATACACTGAACAAAAAATATTTTTTTGCGTTTAAGTTGCATTTTTACCGTTCTTGAAATAACAAAGCATGATATACTGAAAATGTTGTGTACTTCCTTCCATCTTCAATATTAAAATGCCTACACAAAAATTCACCAATTGTTTTATTTTTCAATGCATGCTGATATGACAGCTGTCACAATACAACCTAAAAAAAATGTTTCCAATGAAATTAAAGACAACTACGCACTACTAGAGCCATCTTAATGTAAAACACCACATGAACATTTTTGGCTAACCAAATAGAATGCATTGTGCTTCCTTACCGGTGCTTCTGCTATACAATGACTAACTGAGGTTTGTTTCTTCTGAATGCTTGGTATTCTTCAATGTAATGATAATACTTTAATGTTTGCCCTTTAAGATTCAAATTCTAAAAAAAACAGTTAAAAGTCACAGTAGCATATGTTTAAGAATAATTGATAACTTTTAATATCTTAAGGGAAGTTAGAGGGTGGAGGGATCAAGCAAAAAGGAAAAAAAGGACTTCTGGAGATGGTCAACAGTGTGGTGAGTGCTGGGAATGGAGGGTCTAAGGGGGCTACATGGTAATGAAAAAAGTACAATAACGATTAAATTTAAAAATGGAGTCACCGAGGTCGAACTATGTGGAAAGTAGTATTTATTGTGATCACTTGATAAGTTTATTATTAAAATTTGGAGAAAGCTACAAAGGGAAGGTACTGTTTCATGTTTTAATTGGAAATTAAGAACAATGTTTGAATTAATGTTATCCACCCATTATTAATGAATTATTCCATAAGCGGTTTGTAAAGAAGGGTAGCGCTATGGGTTTAGTGAAACAACTGAGAATGAGAGCTAACAAAACATAGAGAACAGAAGGAACATGAATAAACGACCCACGGACATGGAAGGGGGTGGGCGGGGCAGCGGAGAGCAACAGGGGAAAGGTTGGGACAGCTGTAATAGAACCACAATAAAAAAAGTAATTAAAAAAACGGAGAACAGTGGATGTAGCCATAATCATTTTGAATGTATAAAGTTATGGTTTACTGTTGTTTGAGATAATGGTAATTCTATCAACGCTCCTCCTTGACCTAAGTTACAGAATGCTTCTCACATAACAATTCTGCACCTACCCTTTTGTTTATGTTCCCCTGAGAACTTACAGAAAAGACAAGGAATAAAGAGAAATGGCTCGTTGGTCACTTCTCGCCCTTACCATTGTGTAGTTAACTGGTAATAAATGCACGTAAGAGATAACACATAGTATGTAAGCAAGATATTTAAAATAAGTCACTTTCAATATCTGCCAGGTGTACATTACAGATAAAATAGACACAACTCAGATTGAAGAAAATGACAGAAACTTGCACAAATCTACAGGGAGATTAGTTCATTTAGTCCTACAAGTCTCTCCAGAAAACATTCCTCCACAAACAATATTTCTAGAACATTTCTTCTGTGACTTTGTGGCCAAACCCTAAAGAAATGTCTTTGTAGAATTATGTTTATAGTGTTGGAAGAGGAATTATGGTAGTTCCTTGTTTTTTCATTGTCACCACTTACCTAAATGATTAGGCTGGTTTTGGTTGACCTGGTCATCAGCTGGCAGCAAGTTGTGCCTAAGATTGATTCCTTGTCTTTATTCTTTCGTATTTCCTTTATTCTCTTAATGCTCCTCTATATCTCTTTCTTCACTTCTTAATCTGCTTTATAAATTCTATTTCATTTTAGAGCACACAATGTCTTAAAAATAAATGAGACGCTTAATGTGAGGAGATAATAACATAAAGGAAAAATGGAATGTTAAAAATTGCATCAAAATCCTTATATTTTAAAACAGCTGTTTCACACTAAAGGCATAAAACTTTGGAAATTTGAATGCATACATGTAGACTATCATTATGTAGTAATCTAATCTAATTTTTGCCATTTTGATAATTTAACTTACATAAAACCTATTTCTTTAAAGTAGCTTTTTCTGAAATGAGACCTAATATTGTATAGGTAGCCTCTAGAATCTATGGGCAAGAGTGTTTCTAAACATAGAATGTTTCAAAATAAATGATAGTGATCTGGCATATTCATTTTGGTTATAAAACAAGGTCAGGTACTTAGAAAGCAAGTAAAGAGGATTGATTTTGAAAACATGGGCACTGGGGGAAATAAGAAATCTAAGAGTTGAGAGTTTTTTTTATAAATGATGATTCAGAAAATTTTGAGAGTTGAAGAAATGACTACATTTTAAATATAAATGTTTTAGGACAAGATGCTCTCTGACCTAGTATCATAAAAAAATTATATTTTCACTTCTGTGTACTCATTTAACTTGTTTTGTTTTATCTGAAAATGTGTAATTTTATATTTTTTTCAGTGACAAGCAGTGTTTGATTAATGACAACTATTTGTAATAAAGATTCTTGAATCTAATTCTTAATAATCATATTGCCATTCTAAATAAATATTAACTGAAAAAGAATCTTATTTCTAGTCTCACTGAATCTTAGCTGTAGGGAAAGAAATAATGAAGTATAAAACTTAAAGCCCCTAGCATAAGGCTTTTAAAAAATGGAAAAAGGCTGAATTCAAAAATGCAAATATTGCAGAAAAGCAGTTCATGGGGACATTTTAAAATTTATTTGGGTCCCAGTTTCAAAATAAAACTGAAACCACTATTCTCCAGACAGCATGCATGCAGTTTTTCTGCACATGTGTGTGCAAACAACATGCTACTCTGCCAGATTAAAATGTAAGATAATGTATTCTTTAGCTTTCGGTATAACACATAATAACCTTGGACGTTCAATATGCAATGTGATTATTTCCATCAACATTTCCTTGCACTCTCTTTGGTCTGAAAAGGCAGTGGAAGGACCACTTGCAGAAAGAGGAGGAGTTGAGCAGTCCCAAGGTGGAGCTGTCTCTTGTGTTAAATGACACTGGCGGATTAAAGCGTTCTGATGGGGAAGGGCTTACAGTCTGAGTCAAAAGCCAAGAAGTCTATTTACGCCTACCTCCCAGCCCTTGGCAATCTGACTAATAACAAACTGAGCTAACAAGAAAGACTAGAAAGGGAAGGAAGAGAACACTGCTGCAGCTTGGATCTCCAGCCTAAGAAAGCAAGAGTGATCAGTCCCAGCGCTGTGAAACATCTTGTTTATTGACTGCATTCAGCAGCTTGCAAATGGTTAACTATATGCAAAAAAGTCAGCATAGCTGGGAAGTACGCTGTGAATCTTAATTGGGGAAGGAAGGCTGCTTCGGGATGATCTAGTATGCACTCTGCTTGAAATATTTTCAATGAAATGCTCAGCACTTTGTCTCTGACCAGAGGCTTTCACTTTATGTGAAGTGATGCGACTTGCCAAAAAGTGATATTTGAGAAGAAAGTACGTGGCGGTTAGTGTTTTCTTTTTTAATAAAGAAACTGAATTTACTTTTGAGCATCTCTTCCAGCTGTGCATTACAGATAACGTCACGAAGAGTCTCTGCTTTACAGGTAAGATGAATGTTTCCAGGCTTTGGTGATACCAGTTTTTGCATTATCCTTAAAGTGATTGAATGTATATATTTGCTCCTTTAAAAAATGACTTTGCATTAAAGGATATCCAGTGTCATTCCTGCTTATTGGCACAACGATTGCTGTAGCAGATGCCTGTTTTCTCTGAGTAGCAGGCATTTAGTCCAACAGCTGGCTGTAGAGAAAAATAAAATAATATGCCACTATAATATTTACAGCATGCAGATTGTTATTGGAAATTAAGTATGTGTGCTTTTGGAAGAAAGGGTCACTTCCAAATGCCACTGTTGAACTTAAAACATCACCAGAAAATTAAAGGATTCTTTGTATTTCGTATACTACTTTTATTATTTCCTGACTTAACAGTGTTTTCTAAAAATATGTGAATGGAGATGTTTGACCTCTTTAACAACTGAACTAGATTTTGTCACTACAGAACTACTCTTCAAATTTGTATATATGTCTGAAAGGATAATAGGATGTTTTGAAGAGCATAAAATGCATCTCAGATTTAAAAAATCATGAGAGATTATCATGTGGAAGTTATTTACTGTTCTCTCAAGATGCTGTACCTGGTGAAATGAATAATACTTTTTCTTGGTAATCTATGGAGAAGTACTTTTATTGTTTGTGGAAACCAGTCCACAAGTTAAAGGCTGCAACTACAAGCTGCTTGATTCTAAACACAGTTTTCAGAGCTGTTTAAAATTGAATTATTTCCCATTGGAACTGTTGAGTCTGCTAACTTTTTCTTCTCTGTGGCAGGGTACTATGTTGTTTTATCTCTTTGGTTACCCTTTACCTTTCAGAAACTTAATACTATACGTGTTTTCAAAGAAGCAATGTATTTTCATGGACTAAAAGTTTATTTTGGGGGCTTACTGATTAGATTCTGGGATGGTTTATCTGATTGGGAATTTTAATTAGATTCAAAGTTACTGTGTGCATTCCCTCCAGAAAAATGAAAGCAGTTACCATTTTGAAAAGTTGAACAGTTAAAGATGTGGAGTTTGTTTACCTTTCAGTTTAGTTTATATAAACTTAAGCTTCAATATTTAAACGAAGGCAATAAAATACTATTAAAGTTATACATTTACCTGTCGCTACTGTCATTTCAGGGTTAGAATCTCTATTAAAAATTGCTGTTTCAGATGCATGTCTTAAACTTCTAAGGAGCTAGAAAATGTAATGCTGTTATCCTGAAATGGCATATTTTTATTTTGAAAATTAGAGCTATTCTCAAATATTTTAGTATAGTGTCGTCTATTTCAGAGTTCATTGTTTGCAACTTTCAGCCTTATAATAAAAGAGATCAATCGCTTAATTACGTGATGACATTTAGTGCCCTGAAGCCTATTTCAAGACCTCGTTAGAAAGTTATTTGCTAGAAGTTTAGATGAGGCATTGTTTACTGTCTTATAGTGGCCAGATATGTGTGCTAAAGATCAGTTTTCTTGTTTAGGTTTTTGGTTTTTTTTATTGAATCTTTATTATATTTTCCCCATTACATCAGTCCCCTGATGTCTCCTCCCCCCAGAAATCACCACACCATTGTCCACGTCCGTGAGTCCTTTTCCTTTTTTGCTCAATCCCACCACCCCTAACCTGCTACCCCCAGCTCCTTTATTTTTTATGATAGTATCCTTATTCGTAACAAAATTTAAAAGTAGTGGAAAATATCTTATGTCTAGAAATTCAATATGAAGTATGACCCGAGTGAAATTTGAATGGACACTCTTATTTACATGTATGTAACACTGTTAGGCTGATACAAAGTACCCTAAGCAGCACAGTTAAAATACAATTATTTTTATAATGTTCCACTGTATCACACAGTCAGAGACATATTTTCCTCCAGGTTTTTAAATAAATGAAATTAATAAGTATATTGAGCCAAAATCCCAGAAAGTTAAAACTCAGATACATTATTAGATGTTATAGTGTAATATCAAGTTCAAAATTATAAGTAGAGAAATGTATAATGCATGCATAAATACGAACATACATGTTTTTTCCTGTCATTTTTCATTCCTTACAGTTCTCTCTTCTTTTAGCTATACTTACATATTTGTCTTATACTTTAATTCTTCAGCCTTGGATACACTGGCATTGTTTCAAATATACACTTTTGCATCATATCAAAGAATCAATGGTCCATTTAGCCAACACCTGTGTCATCTATCAAAATGCAGTTTATTTGGCAAATGTGAGCACAAGTGATGATATAATATTTCAAAATCTCCTTGACCTAAATTTTATAATTTGATCACAATTCAAGTTAAAAGTAAGTCAAAACACACCTGTCATCATAGTAGCAAAAAGTGAAAGGCAATGTAGATGCAGCAAATTGATAAACGGTTTTCTTTGTAGGGGAGAACGTGTCATTTTAAAATGCCAGATTCACCTCTTCCCTGTTCCTGCCCACTAAAGCCCATGGTCATTGCATTTTATTTTACAGAAACTGATTCCATCACATGACAACATGAAGCTGTGGATTCATCTCTTATACTCATCTCTGCTTGCCTGTCTATCTTCACAGTCCCAGTCGCCAATGTCCGCAGCCAGAGGTTCTTGTGATTCTCTTTGCAATTGTGAAGAAAAAGATGGCACCGTTTTAATAAATTGTGAAAAAAAGGGTATTAAGACACTATCGCAAATAAGTGTCCCGCCATCACGACCTTTCCACTTAAATTTATTAAATAATAGTTTGACAGTGCTTCACACAAATGACTTTTCTGGGCTGAGCAATGCTATCTCAATACACCTTGGATTTAACAACATCGCAGATATTGAGACCGGTGCTTTTAATAGCCTTGGCCTTCTAAAGCAACTTCATATCAATCACAATTCTTTAGAAATTCTGAAAGAGGACACCTTCCACGGACTGGAAAACCTGGAGTTCCTACAAGCAGATAACAATTTTATTACAGTGATTGAACCAAGTGCCTTTAGCAAGCTCAACAGACTCAAAGTGTTAATTTTAAATGACAACGCTATTGAGAGTCTTCCTCCAAACATATTTCGATTTGTTCCTCTAACCCACCTGGATCTTCGTGGCAATCAGTTGCAAACGTTGCCTTATGTCGGTTTCTTAGAACACATTGGCAGGATATTGGATCTCCAGTTGGAGGACAATAAATGGGCCTGCAATTGTGACCTATTACAGCTAAAAATCTGGTTGGAAAACATGCCTCCACAGTCCATAATCGGTGATGTTGTATGCAACAGCCCTCCAATTTTCAAAGGAAGCATGCTAAGCCGACTGAAAAAGGAATCAATGTGCCCCATTCCACCAGTGTATGAAGACCTTGAGGATCCCTCAGGATCATTACATCAAGCAGTAACATCTTCGATAAGTGACAGCCGTATGTCCATCAAGACCATGTCACCGTTAAAACCACCCACCAAAGCACCAGGTTTGATACCTTATGTTACAAAGCCATCCACTCAACTTCCCGTACCCTATTGTCCTATCCCTTGTAACTGCAAAGTGCTCTCCCCATCAGGACTGCTAATACACTGTCAAGAACGCAATATCGAAAGCGTATCAGATCTAAAACCTCCTCCTCAAAATCCTAGAAAGCTCATTTTAGCAGGGAATATTATTCACACATTAATGAAGTCTGATCTGGTGGAATACTTCACTTTGGAAATGCTTCACTTGGGAAACAATCACATTGAGGTTCTTGAAGAAGGATCGTTTATGAATCTAACAAGACTACAGAAGCTCTATTTAAATGGTAACCATCTGACAAAGTTAACTAGAGCCATGTTCCTTGGTCTCCACAATCTTGAGTACTTATATCTTGAATATAATGCGATTAAGGAAATATTCCCAGGAACCTTTAACCCAATGCCTAAACTGAGAGTCCTGTATTTAAATAATAATCTATTACAAGCTTTACCGCCACATATTTTTTCAGGGGTTCAACTAACAAGGATCAACCTTAAAACAAATCAGTTCACTCATCTACCTGTGAGTAATATCTTGGATGGCCTTGCTTTACTGACCCAGATTGACCTTGAGGACAACCCCTGGGACTGCTCCTGTGACCTGGTTGGATTGCAACAATGGATACAAAAATTAAGTAAGAACACAGTGACCGATGATATCCTCTGCACTTCTCCAGAGCACCTAGACAAGAAGGAGTTAAAATCACTAAATAGCGAACTTCTTTGCCCAGGTTTGGTCAATAACCCATCTCTGCCAACTCAGAATAGTTACATAATGGTCAGTACTCCTACGACCACAGCTATAGCTGATACTATTTTAAGATCGCTTACTGATGTGGTACCACTATCTGTTTTAATATTGGGACTGCTGATTGTGTTCATAACTATCGTGTTCTGTGCTGCAGGGATAGTGGTACTTGTTCTCCACCGCAGGAAAAGATACAAGAAGAAGCAAGCAGATGAGCAGCTCAGAGACAACAGTCCCGTCCATCTCCAATATAGCATGTACGGCCATAAAACAACCCACCACACCACTGAAAGACCCAGTGCATCACTCTATGAACAGCGCATGGTGAGTCCCATGGTTCATGTCTATAGAAGTCCATCCTTTGGCCCAAAGTATTTGGAAGAGGACGAAGAAAAGAATGAGAAAGATGGAAGTGATGCAAAACATCTCCAAAGAAGTCTTTTAGAACATGAAAATCATTCGCCACTCACAGGGTCCAATGTGAAATACAAAACCACAGACCAATCCACCGAATTTTTATCCTTCCAGGATGCCAGTTCATTGTATAGGAACATTTTAGAGAAGGAAAGAGAACTTCAGCAACTGGGAATCACAGAATACCTAAAGAAAAACATTGCTCAACTCAAGCCTGATATGGAGGTGCATTATCCAGGAGCACACGAAGAGTTAAAATTAATGGAAACATTAATGTACTCAAGACCAAGGAAGGTGTTAGTGGAGCAGACTAAAAATGAATATTTTGAGCTCAAAGCTAATTTACATGCTGAACCTGACTACTTAGAAGTCCTGGAGCAGCAAACATAGATGGATAGTTTGATAGCTTTTGCAGAAATGCTGTGATTCTGTCTTAAGTCAAAACCTTGTGAATCAGTGCCTTACAGGAGTATGTCATCCATCAGAATTGAAGCACAGCAGTATTCCAATGGCAAGGAAAGAAAGAAAGAAACTCAGGGATCACTGGGAGAAGCCATTGCATTGTTTTCCTTGGCAGTTTTGTCTGTCCCCAATAAAATAAATCCTTGCACGTAAATCATTCAAGGATGCTAGTAATATTCCTCCATATACTTAAAAGTGTTTCACAGAAGTCCTCTTGCACATCTAAAAGGGTTGACCAAGTAACCCTGTTTTTCTTGAATTATTTTACCCATGGATTGAATAGAATTGAATTTTGTCATTTAAAAATTATACCTGTATATGTAGTCATAATATGTAAGAAATATATTGTTTATATAACTAGTACATGTACTGAAAAATGTGTATTGTCAAATGCATCTAATTTTATTTCAGTAAAGGCAAAAGGAATTGGACCTTTAAAGTTGCAAATAGTAATAGTAAGGAAAAATGAAAGGTTAAATTATATAGGCTATGAATGAGCCAAAACTGAACATTTGATGATTTTTTAAAAAATGTTCCTGCTATGCTTTCCGAATTTAAAATTACAAAGGATTAGTAGTTATGGCGGAATACACAAGCAAACTTTTTGGGTTATTCGCACATTTTTGTGTGGACGATTTTATTGTCAATGCTGCTGTGAACTAAGGTATGTCATTTGTGCTCAACCTTTAATTCTTATTCTTTGAATATTGAAGAAATGCTACTGATATCCAATTGTAAATATGGCTAGTGCATCTATGAAATTTGGTTTCCTTCATAGCATTAATCCATTGTAAATTTGAATGACCACGATAGAAATGTTTCTTGTGGCAAGTAAGTCACAGGTGTAAAACAAATAGGAAAAAAGTTATTATTTTTATTGCTGTATAATGATAGTTGTGATAAATTAGTAGCAAAAGGCACTTCTGAACGTAAGTGGTTTAAGTTGCCTCAAGAGGGGCACAATGTAGCTTTATTTTACAAGAAAGTATAGCTAGATTTCTATGAACTATTTATTCTGTACAGTTTTGTATATTTTTGGTTCACAAAGGTAATTATTCTTGGGTGCCTTTTAAAAAAAATTAAAAATGCCACTGACTACAATAAAACTAAAATGAAAACCCTCTTTTTAAATGTACTTTCTTCCATTAGTCTGATCTGTAATTCAATCAAGTCAGGATTCATGCTACACTCACACACATGCACACCTACAAATCATACAAATGCAAAATGAGATTTCTGCTGTTTGTAGTTATCCACACAGAACCATCTTGTTCACCATCTGCAGAAAGGCCATTCAAAGTCTGGGTGTGACTGACACAGAGCCAATGTCTGACCAGTAGTTCTTCTTTTCCAGCCAATAATTTTCCCACTCCACACAAATGGAAATTAGTTATGTTTCTTCCTTGTGGTTATATAATCAACCATGCAGAAGAGTTTCACAAAGCAAAATGGGATTAATCAAGGTAATCCAGTTTTGTTTTCTGAACACCATGCCAATCCATGTACAAGGTTAGGAATGAAATTATTTCCTGTTAGGAAGAGATTTCTCTAAATCAGTTATCTCTACTTTAGTGAATCCCGAATGTTCTATCAAATGTTTTGGTTTTCAACATCAACTCTCTGCTTTACTAGGAAAACATGAACACATTTTTTCTTTGATTTTGAGTGAGAAACTTTCCTGTTGATGAAAACAGGAGGGGCCTTTGCTGTACATTATGAAGACTAAGTATAATATATTATGATATCATGTCAGTAAGGTTTTCTTTTAAATTGTTAAATTATTGAATGGAAAATAATCAAGTATGATGTGTTAAAGGATTCATTGTAAACTTATATTTCTCCATGAGTTTACAAGATTGGAAAGGAGATAATTGTTTTTTGTAACACTAAGGGGAAATTTATGTGCATATGGAATGCTCAATATTTTTATCCACTAAAAAAGTATTCAGCACAGTAAGAAATAGTAAACCTTTCAAAGCTTGATTTTGAGAGTTATATTTGATAGAGAAAAACCAAGCAAGAACAGCATTCATGTTATTGTACTTCTATTCAGTTCCAGTATCTGCCAATATTTTCTGATTCCAATCAAGTCCATAAAGGTAAGAGAAAAACTTCAGAAATCCCCATACTTGGAGCAATGTTGGAAGAGTCCATGAATGCAAACAGAGACATGTCCTCGAGAACATTCTTCTCTTTGGGGTGGGGAAAATTTTTCTTTTTTAAATCATTAGTTATTGTTAATTGCCTGAAGTAGTAATGTTTATTCTTCACCTTATAATTAAGACAGGAAAAAGTTGTTTATAAAATCATGAAAAGATACCCCCCAAACTAAGTAAAACCCCAAGATCAAAAATATGTAAGAGTCAGGATACATCTTGTAATGATGTAAGAGTCATTATAGTTTTTTTATTTTATTTTTATTTTTTCATGTTCCTTATTTATTCAACGTTAATTTTCTGTTTTTCTTTTAAAGCCTTCCAGATTTATTTAACATACATAGAAGCTAATATACATGTGTGTAGAGTCATTATAATTTTTAAAAGATAAGAGCTTTCAGATGCTTAAAAGTTTCATTCATGATCAAATATTTCGCATGTGATTTGTTTCCCTGCAAGGAGTTGAGAGTTGAGAAATCTAGTGTATTATATTCCCCATTTGATTATTTACCTAAGCAGTCGATGTGATCTGTTTCTGCAGTTAATTGATAGATACAGAGTCCCAAGTCCTAATTCAATATCCTCAACTTTATTTACAAAACTGGGCATTCTAAAAATAAGTTAGACTTTTAATTATCCTACATATTTTTTTAAACAGAAGTTATAATTTGCTTTTTGCACATTAGTGCAAGTTCTCATTTATGTCACAACCCAGAATTTCTGTTACAGAGAGATACTCGTCGTCGGCAGCCGTCCGTCTCGAGAGACGATGGTGTAGCTTCTTAAGAGTCTATCTGCACCGCCGAGAATGGCTGTGCAGTCCGACTCGGGAGTGACATGGTATCTGTCTCCTCCCGTGTTGAATCGACATCTTGTGATGACGCTGAAGCTACAGAGCCTGGGCAGGGTAATATGGAGGGTCTGCTGTTGCCCATGCAGCAGACCCCCCCTCTCTTCGCAGCTGAAGGGTCCAAGGGAAAGACGGAGTCGATACAGCTTGGGTTCAGGTGCGCCGCAGGAGTTGCCGGTGTTGATTACAACGTCAAACCGCCTTAGGGACTCCGGCTCCGGATTTTCTGTCGGGGTTTACTCCCTTAGCCTTTCCCCTGAAGAGGTATGCCGCAAGGCAGCGGAGGTTTTTTGGAGTCAGAGTTTTCCTTCTCTGATGTACCCTGACTGGAAGATCGAACCAGCGACACTTAGCTCGCAGGCCGACGCTCAATCCACTGAGCTAAACCAGCCAGGGCAAAAGAGAGATACTAGTGTTAATCATATTAACTTAGATCTACTAAATTTTGTTAATCTGTTAGACATAGATTGTGCTAATCCCAATTTAATAAATAATTTTTTACTAAATAACTATAAAAATACCTATTGTAAATTTATGAAGGCGTTCTTCAGATATCTCCCATCAATTTTCATAATGGGGTAGAAATTTTACAATCTTATAAGAAATGATTATATCAATGACAGTGGTTCTTCCTCTTGAATTAACCTTATATCACGGAGGAGAGAGAATTTTTCTGCCCCAATACTAAGTAAACTGAAGCACCATCCAAGTGACCTTTAAGCTGTATTGACGCTTTGACCAATTAATTGAAAAGGCTTTAACTTTGATCCAGGATTCAAGAATGTGATTTGAGCATACCTTTGTTATTAAAATGCAACATTTTAAAATGATGGTTTATATTTTTCATATATATTTATATTTGGAGAACTACTAAATAAACATACATATTTTTAATGAGGAGAGAACTAATAAAGATGAGATGAATAGCTAGCTATAGTCTCCATGTACATGTAATTTATTTTGCATTACTTATTTTTCTTTGATAGCTAATAGTTTAATAATCAAAGTCACTTTTAAAAGAAGGAAAACACTGTTGAGTTGCAGAATTTTTTTTTTACAGAAACTGGCTCTTTGAATAGAAATAAAGACAAATAAAGATCAAAAAAAAAGCTCCTCAAATTTCAGCAAATATATGACTTACTGCTAAATTCTATTTGGAGACCATCCTCAACATAGAAACTGAACTATATGCATAAAAATGCTGACTATTTGCAAAATTTGGTTCTACTAGTAATTGGGTAATGATTTTACAGTGATTTTGAGGCTTTTTTTCTATTTATTTTCCCTGAACACTCTTATAATACAGGCATGAATGGCTGCAGTTTTCCTCTTAGGGTATCATAAAAGGACCCAATTTTCTGATAGGAAAAGAGATAATTACAAGTTCTTCTCAGCTGGAGCAATCCTACATCTGAGCAAATGTGTCAAGAATGTTCTGTTTAATGAGGAATAGACATGTGGTTTATTTTGCCTTCGCAACTTCATGAATCCTAAAACAGATATTTCCCAAATAATACCTGAGGTTCACAATCGTAATAATGTCTCAAAGAAAAATAAGATATAATAGTTGTTTGTCATCAAATTATAAGAATATAGTATAGAAATTATTGTTGATCAAGTTTTTGTCTTGTATGAAAATGAACACCATTATCTGTTTTATAAACACAACTAGTTTTCTTTGTGTATACTCAAATGCTAGTCTGTGAAAGTCTGTGAAATTTTGTCCAAATCTTACAGTGTATAAGTGAATTAAATAACCACTCTAAAACTTTATGATAGCACTGGTTGTGAGCTGCAGATCTAAAATAATGTTTTTCTGAAGTTTTATTAATAGCACAAAATTTCTATCAACTATGCTAAAAGGTTGACTTACTAGTTTTTTAAAATATGAACTTATATTGATTACATATATCTATTTTTATGTACATGCAACATAGAAGAGACAGCCAGATGTAGAATCCCCTTCTGGCTGCTTTGAAAGCAACATTAAATAGACAAATACTCTTCTGTTAGTTAATGTCTTTCAGCAGATTAGTGAATGGAGAAAGGAAACAATTCAAAACAACAAAGTTCACACACACATACACACAAGTAGTCACGTATTTCCAATTAAAATCATTGAATTGTAGACTTTTAAATAAAGCACTTTTATTTTAAAATTAAAAGAATAAAAAGCAGAAGATCTGACCTTGCCCACATAATTTTCTGCTTCTTACATCTCTTAAGTTCTACCAATGCCAAAAGTGGATCATTTTCTTGCCAAAATGTTTGCTCAACTCCAAATTCTTGATGTTATCATTGATGAGAGTCTTTGAGAGCAGTTAGAGTATGTATGTAAAGTGTATTTCCGTTCCATTACTTCATGTTGTGAGCAATCCAAACACATAAGGCCCTGTTATTATGCATTTATGATTCATACAGTCAAAAGTTAATATAGCAAGGCATGGTAGAGTAGAAAATTTAAAGATAAGAGTTCAGAGAAGTAATGATTCTAGAAGAATAAGTTCAGTTTAAATCCTATGTATGATTTCACCAATTAGGATTGTCATAGACACATTTTGTGCCTATTTCTGGCATTCTGAAGTACTTAGAAAATATAAAAACTGTATTTAAGAATCCCTTATATTAGAGTATAGCAAACAATTTCAGATATCAGCATGTTATAAACTTCTGCAGTTCTTCAATTCTAGTTTTTTTTTTTTTTATTTTACAAATAGAGGAGTTAAGAGATTTCACTAATAAGAGTAACAAAGCCAGAGTTGGAACCCTGTTCTATTCTTGTTTTATTTTGTTTCATCTTATTCTCTTTGCTTTTTCTTCACCAGACCTCCTTCCATGGCCATAAGTGTGTGTAGGCCAAAAGGAATCACATCAAAATATATGTCTTCCTTTCACACATACTTTGCTTCTGCATTTAGGTAGGATACTCTGACAATAACATTTCTTTGAAAAAAATCAGACATTTGAGTTACTTTAGACATGGAATACATAATTATAGCTTATACAAAGTTATATATAAACACATTTTAGACAGAGCTAGAAAAAAATGTTAAATGACTTAGTGGATTGGACAACATATACTTATGAAAGACAGAAACCCATTGTGTAGGGTATTTTTTGAAAAATTCAGAATAATTGCCATTTATCAATACTCCATATTTTTCAAACACAACCTATTAAGAATTTATTTACTAGTCTATTTCATAGAATCAAACATTGACCAAAAACTAAATTACAGATAGTTATTAGGACATTGCATTTATTTCAAACTTCTTATATAAACAATATATAATTGAAGCATTGTTAGAATTAACATACATATAGATTTGGTATCAGATATTTCCATTATTCCAATTTTTAGGCCTCTCTCTAAAGTGTCTTTATTTCCATGGAATTGCTTGTAAGGTAAAATAAAGATTATTATTTTAGTGAATAAACATTTCATCCTAAAAAAACAGTATTATAAAATGAGAGATTATATTTCTTCTTAAATAAACTTTATTTTGGAACTGTTTTAGATTCACTGCAAAATTGGCCAGAAGATAAGAGTTTCCATATATCTGCTGGTCTCAAGAAGTCCAGCCAGATCACCTATCAATATCCTGAACTGGAGTGGTACAGTTATTACAACTGATTAACTCCTATTAATACATATTATCATAATAAGTTCACAGGTTACATTAGGATTCACCATGGATGCTGAACATTCTATGGAATTTGAAAAATGTATAATAATCTGTATTCACCATGGTAGTATTATTATAAAGCTTATTTTTATTTCACTAAAAATCCTCTGCACTTTGTCTAAGTCATTTCTCCTTGGCAACCACTTATTTTTTTAATCCATTGCTTTTGTCTTTCCCAGAAGGTCATGTGGTTGAAATATGAGGTATGTAGCTTCTCCAGATTGGCTTCTTTCACTTACTAATAAGCACTTAAAATTATTCCATGTCTTTTCATAAGTAATATTTTATTGTTTGTATATAGCACAGTTTATTTATACATTTGCCTGCTGAAGAACATTATGGTTTCTTCCCAGTTTTGGCAATCACAAATAAAGCCGCTATAAATATTTGTGTGCGGGTTTCTATGTCGGCATCTTTTCAGCTTGTTTGGGTAAGTATCAAGGAGAACCTTTGCTGGATTATATGGTGAGTTTTATTTTGTTCTGAAAGAACCTGCCAAAGTATTTACCAAAGTGGCCGTACCATTTTCCCTTCCCACCATCAATGGAAAGAGAGTTCCTGCACCTTGACATCCTGTTCATCATTTCATATTGTTGGCATTCAGGATCCTGGCCATTCTAATGGGCATACTGGAATTTCATTTATTGTTTTAATTTTCATTTTCTGATAACATATGATGAGGAGAGTTTTTCACGTGCTTATTTGCCACCTCTATACCTTCATTGGTTGGGTGCCTGTTGAGCTCTTTGTCCCACTTTTTAATTGTACTGTTTGTTTATTTATTGTTGAGTCTTCAGATAGTTTAGATAATATTTCTCTATCAATTATGTATTTATAAATATTTTCTTTTGGTCTGTAGCCTGTCCCTTATTTTCTCAACAATGCATGTTACAGAGCAAGTTTTTAATTTTAATTAAATCCAGCTAATCAATTGTTTCTTTTATGAATCATACATTTGTTGGTATCTATAGTCATTGCCATGCCCAAGATCACTCAGATCTTTTCCTCTGTTATCTTCTAGCAGTTGGATAGTTTTGCACATTATGTTTAGTCCTATGATTCATCTGTAGTTAGTTTTTGTGGAGGGTGTAAGGTCTGAATATAGTATATTCATTTTTTTTCATGTAGATAATCAATTTGTTGAAAAGACAATATGATGGGTTTCTTAAAAAATTACACCCAATTTAAATATTGATTTTTTAAATTTCTAATATAATTCACTTTCATATTTACATTTAAAACATGAGTACCATCAATACTATGTATTATTGCATGTATGAGAGAGCATACCATATAATATAGAAATATATCATGTTACAATGATTAGTATCATTGAGTCTGAATTACCTGAAGCTACAAGAATGTTGAAAGTTAATGTAAAACATTAAGCTTAGCAAGATTCTTCTTAGCTGTGGTCGTTATTAAGATCTACCTTATACTACAAGTTTACATAAATAATAAATAAAGCTAAACTTTAGTGTTTGCCCATCAGGCAGCTATACCTATTTGCAGGTGTTTTGCATACACTGAGTTTAACCCTTATGTCAACCCTTCAAGTAATAATATCCCTATTTTACTATAAAAGCAATGAAATTCAGAAATTTAAGTTACCCTAAAACACACATGGTAGTGGTTGAGCTCAAATTTCCCTGACTTAGAAAAGTCCTGTCTGCTGTCTTATCATTCCTCATTTCACAATGAGTCTAGAAAAATATTTTTAAATGTGTATATCATTTTATTTGTGGCAATTAGTTTGTCATTCACATTCCCCAAAATTGTTCTGTTTCATCACACTTATCATATGGTCATAATTTTGAATGTTTGTTAAGCTTCTAGTCATGCCTTAAATCTGTCATCAATATAAATAGTAACATTTGATATTTGGGAGCTCTAAGATCTCTGTATGTTTATTTAAATTCTATTTAATTTTCAGAAAATGTTTATTGAGAAGCTTATATATTCCAGACACTAGTAAAGTGTTTCAATAATGACTATTACCTGGATACAAACTTTCAACATTGTATTAAATATATATATATGTAATGTATGTATAAAGAAATACATTTGATAATTACAAAATGTTATCAATGTAGTTTGCTTTGTAGTAAAAAAGCTTGGTTTTCTTTTGTAATATATATTTTCTCAGTTCTTCAACTTTTTAACTCAGGTGTCTGTACCCTTTTTATGCAGAAATGCATCCATAAAGCCTACTCAAGGTAATGCTCATGAACCATCATTAAGAAGGAGGTCATGTTTTCTTTCTCAAACTGCCCTCCATTATGCATACAAATAATTACAGCCTATTCTCCCTTTTACCCTGTGGTCTGGCACATACTGGTATGAAAGTATGCAGACACAGGTACTTATTATAAAGGCATGTAGGTCACTCTCCTCCTCCACACACACACACACACACACACGGAAAATAGACTCTGGGCCACTTGAAAAGCCAATGTTTTAATTTGTCATCCGCCTTTGAAGATACAGAAATTCTAAAATGCATCTGCTCACTCTCTCATGGAGAATTCAGCAATCCTTGAACATTTCCAAAGCTGTTTTAAAGCAAAGAATACTGGAGTGGGAAATGTTAAGATCAGTATGTAAAACTGTATGATTAGAAGATGGAGATTGAGTTAGTAAATAAAGATGATCTTTTATTTCCTGCCTCATTGTATTCTGAACTCTTTTCTGTCCTTGGTGCTCCGCCATAAGCCCTTGCCACCTGCCCATCATGTTTTCATTAATCTCCTACAGCCAAATGCTGGCCAGAGTTCCATTGGAGTGACCCTCTTCAGAACCTTTGGTCATGAATTTTGCTCTTCTTGTTTTCTCTCTAAGTGCATTTACCTTCCTCTTGGCAATGCTGTTCTCATTTCCAAACAAAAGCAAACAGAACAAAACAAAAGCTCCCTGGGCTGTAGCCACATTAAATTGTGTCTGAGGTTTATCAATTGAAAAACCATATGAAGCTTTAATACATGGAAGGTAATATAAAATAAGCAGCTGTTTCCAGAGGAGAGAGAAGGTACTTCAGAAAGAGTAAGTCAGAGGTTGTTTTTGGTTATATAATACATGCAATCTCTAAATCTAACTTGACATAGCTCTTTAAAAGATATATATAAACATATATATATATATATATATATATATATATATATACATATATATATATCCACAACAAAAAACTCTGGGTCTGATTTTTTCAATCTTACACATGAACAAAAAGTTTATATGTGTTTATTTGTATTAAATGTCATATCAGTTGCTGAACTTGAATTCAACAGAAACCAAGACTTTTCATTTGAGAGTCAGTATAATCCTAAACATATATAATATAACAAGGCTAAGGGGACATTCTATAATTACCGGCCAAAATGAGAAACAAAAAACTGAAACAATTGATGGCAACCACTAGAGGCTAGAAGAGACAAGGAAGAGTTCATTTCAATATTATGGGTAAAACATAATATCTGTGGGTCATTAAAGTGTGATAATATAACTGCTTTAAAATTTTAGTTTTTTAAAAAATATTTTCTTTTAGAGACTAGTTTTGAGAATTGTTTGTAATATTTTGTTTTTAATGGTACATTAAGTTTTAGGTACATAGAAAGTATATAAACACAAACCACAAACCTGAGTGTAGAAAATAGAAAAAGGGTTTTAGAAGGTGAATATTTTCTCCAATTTTATTGAAATACAACACAGAAAGATAATTTAAAGAATTGGAGCTAACCTCTCAAGTGATTTTTAAAACGATATAACTTCTTAATGTATCATCTGATAACAAATTGTGTGTACATTTTTATTTTATTTTTAATCCTCACCTGAGGATATTTTTTTTTAATTGATTTGAGAGAGAGAGAGAGAGAGAGAGAGAGAGAGAGAGAGAGAGAGAGAGAGATTGATGTGGTAGGGAAACACTGATTGGTTACCTCCTGTCTGCACCCTGACCAGGGATTGAACCCACAGCCTACATATGTGACCTGACCTGGAACCAAACCTGCAAGCTATTGGTGTACGAGACGATGATTCAGTCAAGTAAGTCAACCAGCCATAGCATGTGTGTACATGTTTAAAATAACATATATTTATTTAAATAAAAATCTCTATCATATGCATCAGTGGAGTTTAGTATTAAACATATATTTCTTTATGAAGCATATACATTTTTATATAGTAAGGCAAAAACTAGGTAAAAAATACACAAAGTTTGGAAAAAATTGAAAGAAAATGATGTAATTATCACTTATGATTCAGAAGAAAAAGGACAACATAATTTCTCAAATTTATCATCTAATTATAAATTAGTATGTCTGCTTTTTTAGAATATGCAATGTGTTCTCTTTATATAAAAGTACTTTTAGCTTTTGCTGGATTCTATGACAAATCCACTCCTTGATGGTTCATTTCTTTTGTTTATATTAGGATGGAAAGAAGACAAATATTCACAGTTTGGAAGGAATAGAAGAAATATATGAGAGAAAGATGAGAGAAATGAGAAAAACGTCACTCTTCAGGAATGCAATACTTACTGAGTTAGATACTGTTTGCTCTTCAATAGAAAGTGTACATACACGAAAAATGGGTAAAGTGCTGTGTGTTGTTTCTGTATACAAAAAGAAAAAAACATAAGAAATAATTAATTTATAAATTATAGAAAATAATATTCTTTCTAACTCTCATCTTGTTCCATACTCGTGGAATACAGAGTCCATGAAAATAAGAAATGTAATGATTCATGGTGCCGATATTCAGGGAAAATGTTAGTTTCAGCTTTCTAGATATATTTAAAAATTGAACACCCAATGAACATGCATATACATGTTTATGTATAAAGATATGTAAAATAATCTGAGAATAAACTTTCAAAATTATATGTATACAGTTCACAGGCCCCCAAACCCATTACCATTGATGCCTAATGATCAAGTTATGTCCAGATCTTTATCTTATAACATATCCGGATGTGATTAGACTTTAGTTTTACTACAGGGTCTTAGTTCATCAAATTTCCTGTTGCCTTTGTTCAAGTTAACACTGTCTTTTCTTTATTTCTGTACCCTTCTCAGCAAAGTTCCAGATGAAAGTGCCTCACTATATTTAAGTTTCTTTAGCTGATTTTCCTCCCTCCACAAAACATATTTTTAACCCTGGAAGAATAGAATTCTAAAGAAAAATAATTACAAATGACCTTGACCTTTTCACTTGAAAATTAACTTCTCTGATAATCAGTCTTTTGCTTTGGAATTTAGTAAAATAATAATGCAGTGGCACATAATTGTGTAATTGGTATTAATTCAAAGGAAATTAAAATTGATCTGAGACTAGTGTTTCATTCCAGGGCATTTAGTCTTTTCAAGTGCATTTTTTGTTACTCTTTTCTCTGATGCATGAGTCACACATATGGCAGTAAAACATCAAATAGACTAAAAGTAAATGCATTCAATTGTTGGAGCTCTTAAAAATTATCAAAGACTCAACCTATTGTGACTAGAAGTTATTAACTGATATGTAAAGACATGTGAGGATCCTAATTGTAGATTTCATTCAGAAAACAAGTATTGGTTAGAAAGTTTAAATGAATATAGAGTAGTGTCTTGGCTGGGATGAATGACATGCATTTAAATCACAGATTTGCAGGTTCTATGGACACTTTATCAGTCGTTATGACTGAATTAATTAGAGATGGTAAACTTAAAAGTTTAAAGAAAAAAAATAATAAAGTATATTGTTTACATTACATATAAAGTCCCAGGAAAAATGAAGATGAAAGTAAGGATTTCTTCATCTGAATTTCATGAAATTTTAGAGATTTTTTTATTATCTTTTCAAAAATCAACATTTGGAGCCAGAATTTAATTCACTGGAAGTTTAAATACTATAATAAAAGAAACTCATAATTGATTGTAAGAGATTTGCAGTATAAATGAACTCCAATCTTTCATTAGTTTGACAGGAAATAACATCTTTAGATTAAGTGTATCTATTTTCTCAAACTTAACTATAGTTCATAATATCAACTTTAAAAACAGAGAAGAATCTTAGCTGCTAATAAAACTTCCATTGACTGTTCTGTGTTGGATCTCTTAACATTTCTCCTCTTATCCAGAGTTGAGTGTGCTATAAAGATAAAAGAAGGTTGGCAAGAAAAAAGTATAAACATACAGATAATTAGCCCGTAAAGATTTTTAAATGAATCATCCTTTTTCTAAACGAGTCTGTCAAGATATCTGGCTAGTTTAAGAAAACAATATCTAGAAATACTAAGTGGTAAATGAAAAGTATGTGCCGTATCCAAGGAGAATTTATATTTGCAAAAGATAAGAAATATATTATGTTTATGAAAAAAATCAAAATAATAATTTATGCAGTTTTAATAACTTAAAAAATGTTACAATGTTTTATAGAATAACAAAAGATATTCTGATATAACATGAAAGAAAGATTGAGGGGATCTTATGAAGAAATCCTATTTTGACCATAACCACTACTGTGGTAAACAACAAGATTTCTGCTTCTATTTTATTTAATTTTTTAATTTTGAAATCAAAGAAGAAAAAAAAAACTCTTAAGTAATATATGCATCTAGTGCAAGCTACGCTCTCTCATTTCCTCTTCCCTTAAGCAATATTTTCTTCATTATTAGATTGCTCTTGTACTTGTTTTGACAGGTTTTTTTCATTTCTGTTTACTGGTAAAGTTGGAATTGGGGTAATGCAGACTGAAGTAATGAGCACTTAAGAATGATCGCACTTATATGTGGAATCTAATGAACAATATAAACTGACCAATCAATTAGAAGTAGAGTCATAGATACAGGGAATAGATCTACAACTGTCAAGGAGAGGGGGGTCAGGGGACAGGATGAAAGAGGTTAAGGGATTACCTGAAGAATATATACGCATGACCCATGGACATGGACAAGAGAGGGAAGGGGGAGTGTGGGCTGGGCGGACGTGAGCAAAGGGCGGAGGGTGGGGATGAAGACATTCTGTAATAGTGTCAACAATAAAAATAAAGTTTAAATCATGCAGGCTTGGAGTGGTGTCAAATGAGTTACCACCATGGGAGTGAATAACATGAGTGGATGGTTGTCCAGTTATTCACTTACTGATATATTCCCAACACCTGTATTGAAGCTGTTCTCTCCTGGACACTTAGAACCCTACGTATCCAATGTGGGTCAAAATGAAATTTGGGCAGTGCTGCTGGGAAGCCTGGGTTGTGACAGGGTTGTCTTTGCAGGAAGAGTTGGGCTTCCTGACCTGTATTTCATCATCTACGTCCATGCTAATACTTCTTGTTAACCTAGAGTGACCAGAATTCTATTAAGAAACCAAGAACCTTCTATCATGTCTGGAGATCATAACTAGACTGAGATAATGAAAGCAATGCAACAATTTGCCTTGATAGAATCATGTTTTTATAATAGTAATAAGGTTTGTTAATCAAATACCATAACTAGAGAAGAAATTTCTGAAAACTGACAGCTCATGGAACAGAACTGTTTTTTTTATAGAAATGTCTTGACATTTGAGTTTTTCCAATAGTTTAACATTTGATTACAAAATATCATTGAAGCTTACCACTTCAATAAGTCCAACTCACTGTACTGAGAGCAAATGATAGCGTTAGGCATTGTAGAGCATTAAATGTTTTAGAAAATAGCACTTGCAGTGAATAAATGGGCATTTTGATACAGTGATGAGGGAGCAGTTGATCCATGGGCCACATGTGAAGAAACACTCTGGTAAAGCGTAGAATCAGGGAAGGTTTCTGGAAATGGGAGAAAAGATGAATATAGTGGATTTAGATAAACGATCATGAAGGAAAGAGTAAGATACATACTAGGAATATGGAAGAGACATAAGGAAGAAAAAAGATTTAGAAAATTGAACCATTAATAGACTATACAGAATTTGGGTGGTGACCGGTCTCATGAAGGAAAATAAGACAAGTCCAAAAAATCCTGAGGAGACATTTTCATCAAACTTCTTAATAAATTTGGGATATATCAGATGAGTGAGAGATCAGCATAATTCCAAGATTGCTTTTTGTCCAGTTATCAACAATTAAATTACATACAAGTATGTTTGAACTATTGATCCAAGATTAAACACAGATTAATGAATAACTTATTTTACACTGTATTTAGAGACTGAAAAATTGATCCCTTTCGACTTCCCAAATCCTCTGGTTGTCCCTCCTCCGTATTTCATTCTTTAGCCACAACGACCTACAGATTTTTCTCAGAACATTTTGTGTACACTACCACACTGTGTCTGATTTATGTCATTACTGCTATCTCTAAAAGGCTCTGCCGGCAAACCCCCTCTCAATGAGCCCTGCCTCAATATCATCAACAGTTATTACCTATCAGTATTTACTCTTTTACGTTGTTATTTATTCTCCTGTCATTAGTCAGTAACTGCCTCGAGACTGCAAAACCTTGATGTCAGGAGATATATTTTACACTTCCTCGTGTTCCCACATTTAGTAGAGGAATATATGCATAGTAAACTCTCAAATATATATCAACAATCATATTTAAGGTAATTAGCTGCTTCAGATTACTGATTTTCCTCTGGCATAGCAGTATTACAAAAAATCTGTATTCTAAATATTCTTTAATCACTGAGTCAGCTCGTGGACTAAATCATTTAAAAATAATATTAATCGTAAATAAGCATTAGCTCATTTCCTATATTCCAAAGTCTAATTATTGGATATAAGAGTTATAAATATAACATGGAAATATTTGATTATTCCATTATATGAAAAGCTACATTTAAAAAATGGATTGTGGTAAGACCACTAAATATGAGATCTGTTCTGTTAACATATTTGTAAGTGCACAATACAGATTTGCTAACTATAAACAAAATGTTTTACAGTAGATCTCTAGAAATTATGCATCTTACGTAATGAGAACTTTATATATGTTGATTAGCAGTTCCCTTACCCCCCCCATCCAACTCCTGGGGACTACCATTCTACTGTATGCTCTTATGAATCTGACTATTTTAAGTACTTCATGTGAGTGAAATCATTCAGCATTTGTCCTGTGAATGGCTTATTTCACTTAGCATATCATCTTCAAAGTTCCTCCGGGTTGTCCTATATTGCAGAATTTCTTTCTTTTTTAAGACTAAATAATAATAATTTATATATATTACATTTTAAAAAATATATTCATTCATCCATGGATATTTAGGGTGTTTCCACTTCTTAGCTATTGTAAACATTGGTATAATAGTCATAGGGTGCTAACATTTCTTTAAGACCCTGATTTCAATATAACATCAGCTCTGAAACTGTAAAACTCCAGGAAGAACATAGAAGACAAGATACTTGACATTAGTCTTGGCAGTGATTTCATAGATATGAAACCAAAAAGCACAGACAGTAAAAGTAAAAATAGATAGCCAGGGCTTCTTCAAACTAAAAAGCTGCTGCACACAACAGAAACAATCAAAAAAGTGAAAAGGCAACCTATGGTATGTGAGAATGTATTTTTCAACCTCATATCTGAAAATGAGTTCACTTTTTTAAACAGAATGTAAGGAACTCCTAAAACTCAATAGCAAATAATAATAATAATAATAACATATTTAAAAAGTGGGCTAAGTACTTGAATAAACATTTCTTCAGATAGACATATAAATGGCCGGCACATATATAAAAAGGTGTTCAGTATCACCAATCATCTGGGAAATGCAAATCACAAAACAAAATGAGATAGATATCACCACACACTTGTTAGGATGGCTACTATCAAAAAACAATTAAAAGATAATACATGTTGATGAGGTTGAGAAATTCAAGTAACATATATATTATTGGTGGGATGCACTATGGTACAGAGTTTTGGAAATCAAAACTGCATTTTACTGAGCAATCACAGTACCTTGGTGAAGATGATTTAGAACAACAGCAGAAGACAGAGTACCTAAAATTTTTTCTGTTTTCTTAAACATATTATATTGTGTAAGAGTGGTGACATTGTCTTGCAACTTAAAATAGAATTATTTGATAAATTTATTAGAGATGAGGATTATGCAATAGATGGTTGACATATAATAGGATGTTATAAACCCCATGTTTACAACACTGGGTTTTAAGTTTCTTAGCATATCATCTTCAGAGTATTATAGACTCTTAAAGATAATAACAAGAATGTAAATATGCACTCTATTCTTTTACAAGGTACTAACTACATCTGTGATTGTATTTTATTTATAAACTGTATTCGAAGGGCTTTTAAAATAATCAAAGGATATAGAACAAGGGAGAAAATAACCCATGAAAGGGTAGTTTAACTGAAGGTGTCTTTTTAAATATTCGGTTCAGATTTGACAAATTAAACAAAGATGTTAATAAGTAGATGCTGTTCTATACTCAACTGTAATTGCTTTTGATACACCTTCTCTTCTTGAAAAGATACGTTATAAAATAATAATTCTAAAAATTGTTAAAACTACCATTTACCAATATTCAAAAATAATAATTTGGAATAAACTTAAGGCAAATGAAAAAAATGAATCTTTTCAAGATATCTACCAACAGTTATGCCTGTATGTAAAATAAAAGTAATTTATTGTGTTCTGAAATATTATATAGGTAGTATTAATGTTAATTGAATAGCTTCCTAATGAATCAAATAATATAAAAATAAGAGATCTGTCCAGAAAGTATCCAACTACATAATATAAAAAATAGAGACATTTCTTGAAGATACAAGATACAAGAAACCATGTACATAAAACAATGACATTTTAGTCCCCTTCAAAATAGGCACCTTGGGACCTCACACAGTTCTCCCAATCATCATCAGCTACCCCATTGGTTAAATTTTCCTAAATCTCACTGTCGGTCTGAAATCTCTTCCCTTTCAAAGGTGATTTTAGTTTTAGGAAAAACGAGAAGTCTCAGAGTGTGTAATCTGAGGTAGGCTGAGTCACCTGGATGATTTGATGTTTTCCCAAGAAACTACATGAGATGTGATGCATGAGTGGGCGCCTTGTCGTGATGAAGCTGCCAATCACTGGTTGCCCATAGCTGTGGTCTTCTGAGTCATCCAAATAGTTTCCATGGAGACATGTTCAAGCGTAACACAAAATTTGATGCAGATCCATTGCTCTATTTGCTTAGTCATTTTAAATGCAAGTGCTGTACATATTGTCAGTCATTGGTGTCTACTACCCCTACTGACTAGTACAGTGAAGTCATCATTGTTCACACACACGCATACATACACTAGTCCACTTTCCTTGGCTGCCAGGTTACATCAATATTGTGCAAATTGTTCTCATTATATTAACAATGGTTAGACTTTTTTTCAGACAGAGTTCATATAATTGATTTTGTTTCTTATAATTTTAATAATATCATTTTTCTCTAAAAACTATGTTGTAAGACTTTTATATATCTTTATTAAATTTGTTAGAACTTTTCTTGTTAATGTGTCAAGTCCTAACTTTAAGCTATCTGTTTTGCAATGAATTTTAGTTTTGAAAATATTAGAGTATTTTAATTTTCTACCAGGACCAGAATATTTTGCATGTTTTTAAGTGATAAAATAGATCCTTAAGACATATTTTAGTCAGTAAATTTTCTTGTACTGAATAACTTTTTGGTTTATTTCTTTTTTTTTTTTTGTTTGTTTGATTTTTTTCCCCCCAGTTTGTTAGTAATCATTTAATTTTTTTTTTTAATTTAGAAAGTATACATTAATGTGATAGGTACTTTGTCATACAGAACCTTGATAAAGTGTGGTGGAAATGAAATAACAAGTTTACTTATGAACCCTATAAAAGCAGAAAGCTGCAAGCAGGCCCTGGGCAGTCTAAATACACTATGTATACAGGAAAGGAAGTTGTTAGTAAATTTGTTCTATACACTTGAGTCAAAGCTCCAGGTGGGCAATCAGCTAATCCCAGAGCCCCGACTGTTGGGGTCAGAAATTACATACTTTAGTCAGCTTCCATGCTCCCCCTCACCCTCTCCCTCCTTTAAACCTTGAAATTAATACCCAGTTTCAGAATTGTCCTCCCCAGCTAGTAGAGACAATACACACTGACTTTCAAAGACTCCCTGCCTCCTGCAAAACAAGTAGTTTTGCTTGTGATGTTCAGAGCACCTGGCAGTCTTATCAGACCAGGCTCAGGACTGCTGGGTGAATGCGGGAGTTGTGTCTCCCTTTGGCTTCTAGCCTCCAGTTTTAAGTACTTTATTAGACTGTAATAGCAGGGGTCCTGCTTTATTTCCCCTCAGGCCGTTCATTCCTAGCTGCTCCCTAACATAATTGCAGACAGTTTCTTTAAAATGTTATCACAGATATTAAAATGAAATATCTTAATAATTAAATAATTACATTTGCTTTTTATTGTTGCACACAATAATTTTGTAAAAATAACGCATGTTTGGTATTTTGCCACAGTCTGTTACTAATGCTCAAGGAGAAACTTCTGGAGTTGGATTTTCTTTCAAAAATCTTTTTTTTCTTTTTCTTTTTTTTACATTTAGCCTTTATCTGTACTATAACATAGGTCTTCTGATTGCTTTAATCTGTATTACTCCTTTATCTACACAATGTTTACAATGATTTTTTTTTTTTTAAATATTTTTACGGTATGATTCAGTTTTTTTCCAAATGACAGTTCTTTTGAAAAGATATGTTTGGAATATGTCTTTTGGAAATGTTTTCTTTTTTTAATCCAATCTTAATTGTACTTTTTCCATTACCATTTAGTTCCCTTATACCCCTTCCCCCCAGCAATCACCACACTGGTGTCCACTCCCTTTTGTTTAATGTCTCCATGCCCTTTCCTCCTATGCCCCCCACCCCCTCTGCCATTCTGCTCTCTATCTGTGTGTCTGTCAAAAAAACCATATTTTTACAACAGTGGCTCCAAAAGTTAATTATATGTCTTTATGAAGTGTAATGAATCACCATAAACAAAGCCTTCTCATCCTTCTCTGGTCTCACTATGTGCCCTGATTTATAACCCTCAGACATTGTGCACACGATACTCTCTTTCCAGAAATGACTCCTCTCTTCTCTTTGAGTGGAAAACACAAATTTATTTATTAGTATTAAGTTCCTCCTGGACAAATTCAAATATTTATCTCATACCCCTTTTCAAGCACTTGCATATTAATACTTATCTATTCAGTTACTCAAAGTAAGCCTGTTTTCCCTAGTAGACCATGAGCTCACAGCACCATGTCGTTTCTCTCCTTGCTCACCATTTTATTTCCAGAAGCCAACACAAAGAATGACATGTAATAGATACAAGTTATACAAAAACTTAGAAGCTTAAAATAATAACTATTTATTACTCACTGTTTCTATGGGTCAGGAATTCAAAGGCAACTTTGTCTCTGGGTCTCTTCTTAGGTTATATATAGCCAAGAAATGGACTGGGTTGTAGAGCTTTGAAATTCTGACTGTGAGTCGGAGATCTGCTTCCTCCATAGCTCATCCTTACGGATGTTGGCAGGAGGTCTCAGTTCTCTGTCGTGTGTACCTCTCGCCGGCACTATTGGATGGTCCTCATGCCACGGCAGCTGGCTTCTCCAGACCCAAGGATCCAAGAGACAAAGGTCTACACCATCATGTCTTCTATAACCTCAGAAATCACACTCTGCCATTACTTCCAGTCGGTGTAAGTTACACAAGTCAGTCCTCTGTAGTATGGGAGGAGAACACGCAAAGTGTCAGTATCAGGAAGTAGAGATCAGTGGGAGTCCGTCAGCAATTACAGCAACAACCAAAAGCAATTAGTGATATAATATTGGACACGATAAATTCTATTGTATTAAAAGTACATTTTTTTTTTTCCCTTGAGGGTGACAAAAAGTTTGTTCTGTACTTCTCAAGGCACCTGGTAGAGGATAAAACTAGAGAGGTCCTGGTTTGGAGGTGATGGGGAGGGTACCAGGGTGGGCTGCCTGGGGGGGGGGGGCTAGAAGGGTTGGAGGGACAGGGAGACAGAGATTCTCCATAGGGGTGAAGTAGGGTGCTTCCTTCAGCCAGCCCTGGCAGTGCGGACAAAGGGGATTCTTCACCACCAGCTCCACGTACAGTGCACTGTAGATGTGGCGCAGCACATTCCCGATGGGTCCCACGCCCAAGTCAGTATTCATGACAACCTTGATTCCAGTGGGTGTCTCGTAGTAATGGAGTTTGTAATGGCTGGTCTGGAAGGACATGAAGTCATCCTTCATGTCGAGCAGGAACATCTTGCCGACAAATGAACGGATAGAGAAGAGCATCCCCTACATCAACTTGAACTCCTCCTTGGAGATCCCCGCTTGCTTCTTGTGGTGCCAATTAAAATTACCTTACAAAATGAGATACTATAAGTTATTTTATGATGAACAACAGGATAAGCAGTGTTTCCTTATACTTATATTGGATAGTCTTAATTTCTCAATATCCCATTCTTCTACACAATTCATTCAGAATAATATAAGTTAACCATTTTAACTTTTTGTAAAAAGAAAATACCCTTCATAGTGTGCCAATTTAATAGGACTAGTCACATATTGTTAGTCGTCACCCAAATATTATTAATAGTCATCCACATAGCTGAACTTGATAAAATAAGGCACTGAAGCAGATGGATGTTTTATGTTATACACAATCCAGTGTTTTCACTTACTGGACTATTGGAAGGTGTCTGTGGAAAGATATAGCAGGTGATCCTTCCTAACTCATTCAGACTAGCAATAGATTAAATCTCTGGGTACATTAACATCTTCCATTAAGAACACAGTATCTTCTAATTGGCTTATAAATAATAACTTGACCAGTATAAGATGAAGATAATTGCTAATGAGATTGCCAGCTCTCCATCCTAGCTAACTAGAATCTTGTTATATTTTATTACTTTTCATTCTGTATTTCAAAAAGCTAAAATTCAAGATAATTCCATGTCTTCTTAAGAAACAGTCTGAATGGGACCAAAACAATTGCTTCACAAAATTATCGTTGGTCATTGCGCCTCACAAAATGCCACCTAATTTATTCATCACCCTGTCTGCCAGGGTGGTCATTCCCATGCTGGTCTAAAGAGACCTGCTGCTTTGGATACAGCAACTGCTTGAAATATGCTTCTCCCACTTCTAGGGTAAAAAATGTGGCTTGCATTTATTCTTATTGACTTTCCACTATGCAATTTTCTTCCAAAGTTTTTCATCAATATGGAACCACTGAAGAATAACAGTATACATCTCTGTGTAAGGTATTTCCTTAGGATCTATAAATATTATACTCCACACTTCTGGATGCAAACATATTTATTAAAAGGTCCAGTTTCTTTCAGTTAGTGGTCTGCTCTAATGCTCTGATGCCACAAGATGTGAAGCATCTGTTACTATTCATCAGAGGCTAAGAGGATTTATGGCTTTTCATTAATCACCTGGAAGAGAGACTATTTACTCCCTTAAATGTCAGACCCTCTGTGATTACAAGATGCACATGAAGAGTGGGAATTCAATTTCAAGAGAGTGAAGCATAAAAGCAAGTAAATGTCTGACAAATATGAAGCATAAAGGAAGGCATGTAGCATCACATTTTAGGAGGCCTCCCAGATATTTGCTTTTGTAATTACTTAACTCAGAAGACAGTGATATATTAACTCTATCCCTTTTCCTTTCATTTTTAAAGAGCTGCTACATGTATGCAACCCTTTAAAATATTTTCAGCACTGAAATAATAACTTCTTGGAAAAAACTGTAGATATGGAAGCTTTGCCCTTATACTTAATATCACTACAGATTAACTACTCATTACTTCTTTTTTATTTAACATTGTGATACAAAATTTTGAGAGGATGTATAAACACACATGCATACACACCACACAAGTTTGTTTTGTCAATAAAAATTAACATTTGTTAAATATAAAAATAATAAGCTAACAACAAAATGAAGTAATCATGACAATAGTATTTATTAATTTAGAAAAACCGTATTTTACCAAGTTTTTTTTTTTTAAGTTATATATGGCTGGTTACACATTCAGAAATCAATTAAGGTAATCAATCAAATCAACAGGCTAAAAAAATCATATCATATCAATAGGTGCAAAAATATTATTTGAAGAAATGTCTAAAATCCATTTATTATATGTACTCTCAGAAAATTAGAAATAAGGAGAACTTCCTTAACTTGTTAAAGAATAATCAGACCCACAGCTTCTATCATATTAGGAACAGAAGTTAATAAAACTCTTTGTTCACAGATGGGAGGGTTTTTTCTTTAGAAAATTCCAAGTAATAAAAAACAAAAACAAAACAAACAAAAAAACTACTAGAACAAAGTAGCAAGTATAATAAGATTTCAGTATATAAGGATAACTTGCCAAAGTTAATTACTTTCTTATACACAAGCAATAAACAATAATAATTTGAAAATAAACATTGTATCATTTAGATTAACACACACACAAAAAACTAAATTTAATAATATATGTGCCATGATTTAAGAAAAATGAAAAACTCTAATAAATGAGACAAAGTAGATCTAAATAAATGGAGTGTTGTTGTAGGTTCATGGATAGTAAGAATCGATGTTATTAATATGCTAGCTTTCCAGTAGCTGATATATTGATCCAGTGCAATCCAAATAAAAACTATAGTAAGTTATTTTGAGAATTATCAACTATTCTAAGGTATAGGGAAACCCAAAATTTTCATTTTTTTTAATTGTAGAGCCTTACACAACCTGACTCAAGACTTGACATAAAGTTACAGTAGTAAAGAACACATTTTAATATTGATAAAGAATGAGTAAAATAGACCAACTCACAATACACACACATACAGTTTCTGAAAAAAAGATGAATGTCTTTTTTTTCTAAAAGAGTATAACCAAAATGTTAAAGAATTTAAATCATAAATAGTAACATATTGAGCATATATTTCAATTTTTCATTGTAGGAGATATAA